>NW_020454228.1:1571730-1790004 GCF_003342845.1 Nothoprocta perdicaria
AGAACAAGAATCTAACAGTAGGTCATATTCGTTAAGAACGTGCTAACTAAACAGTATCACAGGTATATTTGTACTCAAAAGAAACTGAAAAGCTGCACAAAAGAAGAAGAAGAAAAAAAAACACAACTACAAACATCTTTCATGCACATGGTATGTTTCTGAAGGCACCATTCACATAGACATATCATCTGGTTTACTGATGGTATCAGTAAAATCCCCAAGTTTCTCTAGCACATTTTTTTTTTTTTTAAATACTGGTTATAATTAGTATAGATAAGAACTAAATTGCTAAACTCCACTACTAACAGTTCAGCAAAATTGACTTGACGTTTCTGGAAAAACAAAACCTCAGATACAGAGTATGACAACAGAGATGCATCAGAAGAGATAGGCGAGTGCTGCAAGAACAGGGACAAAAACTGTTAGTGTAATCTAGAGATAATAAAGGCCTTCCTAACCAAGATATAATACTCCATTTATATTACACTACTTGGGTTTTCTGATCATTTCCTAGTCTGACTATATAAGAAATTACTGTAAATACAACCTTTGTTTCTGTGGACACACAGGAACACCGATTACATTGTCTAGTACAGAATACAAGAGGTAATCTTAACTAATTTTATATGATGGCAAGAAATGTAGTAAATTTCAGACGCCACCCCAGCAGCATACATCGACTTAAAGCATGTCCCACTGACCTCAGAACTGAATTACAAGGCAAAAATTACTTTATAGCAGATTCTTTTAGGTATGTGCATGACTGTTTCTTATTTGTTCTGTCTGTTGAATGTCAGCACCACCCATTGTCTTGTGCAAGGTTCAAGTACTTCTGGATACAGGATATAAAAAAGGGAATTCTGAGGAAGGAAACTCACACCATACATTTAGGCATCTACACAGGCAACCACAAATCCATTACCTAGATCAGCAAAAAGATGAACTATCTCCACAGTCAATCAAGAGCATTTAAAACTCTTAAAAAGAAATGGCAAAAACGCTTCCCAAAACATCTAGCAAATGAGATCTCTTCACAATAGCCAACTCTTTCAACATATCAGTGTCCACAGTTTGGCTATTGTAACTATTTATCCTCCTCTGGTCAACATTAACATGCATTGCTGGGAGTACAAATCAAAAGATCAGGCTAGTTATTCAGGCACCCAAGTCATCAATGTTTAATTTGCTTGAAAGCACTTGTCTCGGAATAGCCGGCACACTCTCACCATGAAAAATAGATCCGTGCTTTGCCGTAGCTCGAGTCAGACAGATCCTGCATCAATAAAATTGATTCCACAATTCCACTGGCTTCAAAGGTGCCATGGTGATTTTAAACAGAAAGTTAAAAATATATCTAAGTACTTACACACTTTAATATGCTACCTTTAAAATAGTTTGTCCAGTATGGTTATACACTGAACAGGCATCAAAGATGCAATAAGGAACACCAGTATATTTCCATAGAGCCAGAGGTTCTGCAACTCACCTCTGAAAGCTATAAATGCACATTACCGGTAAGAAATAATAACAGGAAGAAGAATGTAAGTGATTTTTTAAGAAAGACCATCTTCTACAGATCTGTCCTGTAAACTCTCACTAATCTACAGCAGTGTTTGACTGTCAGTAATTCTGTCTTACAGTAATGCTAGTTAAAGGTATTACTGAAATTTGCCTGTATGTCACAATAAAAGACCCTCCTCAATGGTACCAATACAAAACTGAGCATGGGACTGCACAATCCTCACAATTCTTGAAGAATTAAGCCAATACAATACCAAAAAAACCCTTATATGAAAATTAATCCAATACGAAAACTCACAGAATTGTTAATACAAAACAAAACCACCAAACAAACAAAAAGAAGATTTAAGATAAGTTTTAAAGCCCTTAATTCCATGATTCCAGGCGGATAACACAGCATTACAAAAAAAAAAAAATTGCATCAGCAAGTCTGACATGTTAGTGGAAACTCTTCACCCTCTTATTACTGCTGAAGACATTAATGCTATCAAACTATGCTTGAAAGCACAGTGAGGTTCCAAGTGGATGCAAAAATATCTCTGACCAAGGATGTGCTTTCAGGACAGGGTCTGTAATTAGGGCACTGTGTATGCTACAGATATATAACTACATTTCCAATTTGCATGAGCTGTTTATTTAGGCCATTTGCTTATTTGACTTAAATGTATCCATTTTCACAAACATTTTCTTCTTAAACGCCCATTTAAGGTAAGTCACCTTTATAAGTCCATCTTTTTCTTTTGAGATCTAGTGGAAAAGCTTTCACAAGTGCAGTCTGGGCTTTTCAAGGACTGGATGTTTATTCTAGACTAGAGTCTTACATTGTAAACCTGTCAGTTTGGTTGCTGTTTCATGCTTTGTTAGTGTTCCCAGTGAATTTTTTTAGGCACCTGATGATACGCTGCTGCAGTCTCAAGTCACTGTAAAGGCTCGACTCCCCGCTCTCCCTTCCCCACAGAGCAAGAGGTAGAAGACACTTGTTTCTAAAAATTTACGATAGTAGTTTAAAAACAAATCACGGCACCAAAGTAGACTAAAATAAGGAGGTAAATGGAGCAGTATAACTAACCATGCACACAGGTACTTTCCAAATAACCTATTTTTACTACCTTTCTAGTATGCATACACCCTAGTGTTATTCAAGACACACGAAATACACAGAGTGAGTAAGGAAGACTGAGGTCACCATTAAGATAGAGCGTCTAAAGGGCCTTGCAGGAAAAGCCTCCCTTGCCTGGGCATCACACTACTACGTCAGTTATGCTTCATTAAAAAGTTAATCCAGGATTGTCACTTCAGCAGCGAGCGAGGGAAATCCCAGCAAAAGGCAAGTGCTGCCAACGGTCAGCCACGTCTCTTGGGTCGGAGATGCGGGTTCTCCTGACCTCCAGGGATGAGGCCACTTTAAGCAGAGGGAAGGCGAACACCGAAAGGACACGAACGCTTGGATACTGCGGAAACTTCCCAGCTTGCTCCATCCCTCTCTACTCGTGCTGGAAAAACGCCCTTAACCTTGAGGCTAGCGCTTGTGCACAGCCCCAATCTCCGCTCCGCAGGGCCGGCCGGGGGGCTCTGGGGCAGCCCGGCGGCCGCAGGAGGAGCGGCCAGGGGACACCCTGCCCTTCACTGTGGGGGGCGGACAGGGCCTCCCTGCACCCAGGGCAGCGGGAGCCTGGCCAAGGGCTGAGCCGGCGCGGGGAGGAAGCCAGGGCGGCCCCAGACCTCGCGCTGCCCAAGCTCGTGCGCGTCCCGCCCTGCAGCGGGCCGGCTCCCCGCTAGCACACCAACAAGCAAGTAAATAAACGGGCAGAGCCCGGCCGCGACGGCGGCAGGCGGCGGCACCGGCGGCGGGCGGCGCGGCGGGGAGCCGCGCCGCCCGCCGCCGGTGCCGCCGCCTCCCGCCGTCGCGGCGCGGCCGGGCCCGGGGCGCCCGGAGCCGCCGCGCGGTTTCGCAAGCGCCGGGACGCAGCCCCGTCCTGCCGAGGCCGCGCGGGCCTGGGGAGGCCGCGGCCCCCGCTTCCCGCTCGGGCCGCTCGCGAGGCGCGTGCGGAGGCGGCGGGGCCGCCCCGGGCAGCGGGGGAGAAGCCGCTCCCGGCGCCGGCGCAAAAAGCCCCGGTAAATCCCCCCGTTTCCCGCCGGCACCCGCCTCCCGCCGCGGGGGGAACTTTCCCCGTGCGCGGCCGCTCCGCCCCGAGCTCCGCGCGGCGGCACCGCGGCGCCCGCCGCCCCGTCCCGTCCCGCACCTCGGCGCCGCTCTCGGCCGCGCTCTCCACGGCCATCTTCTGCCACGGGTCGGCCAGCTGCGCCAGGGGCATCTTCCCCGGCGCCCGCGGCCCCCGCGACGGCGCGGCGAGGGAGGCAGCGAGCCCGGCGGCGGCGAGTGCGGGGAGCAGCGCGCGCTCCGGCGGCTCCTGCTGCCGTTGGCGCTGCCGTTGGCGCCGCCGCCGCCCCTCCCCCTGCCGTCCCCGCCGCCGGGGCGGGGCCGCGCGCCCGCCCGCCCCCTGCTCACAACATGGCGCCCGCGACGTACCTGCGCGCCGCCACCGAGCCCGCGCGCATGCGCGGCCCCGGGAGCGGGGCAAGCCGCGCCGCCCGCAGGTAGCGCGGGCGGGGCCCGGGGGCGGGGCCTGAGAGGGGGGCGGGGCCTCCCCCCGTCGGAGGGCGGGGCCTACGCTGCGGGCTGGTGGGGCTGGAGCGATGTGCTGGTGCCCCCCTTAAAAAAATAAAAACACCGACAACTTAAAACTAGAAGGAAAAAACTAAAATCTAAAAAACCAAAAACCCTAAAAAGTTCCCCGAAAAACCTTTAAAAAAGAAAAATCTAAAAAATCCCTGGAAAGCTTTAAAAAAAAAAGAAATTAAAAATCCCCAAAAGAACCTTTAAAAAAGGGAAAAAAAATCTAAAAACATTCCTAAAAACATTTATAAAGAAAAGCAATTAAAAGGAAAAATCTAAAACAGTCTAAAAAAAATCTAAGAAACCCTCAGCCCTATTTGGCTTTCTGTACTCTCAGCTGGTGTGCAAGCTCCCTGACTCAGACATACGTTAGGACCATGCAAGGCTTCCCTGGTGAAGGTTGCGGGCTGCAGGGGACAGGAGGCCACCACAGAGCAGCCATGGCACACGGGAGCTGCTGCCCTCCGAGCCCTGGTTGTGCCCTGGCTGTGACTGCCCTGCCTGAAAACACCACTGGGGACCATGGTGTTTTCAGCAGGTGATCCAGACCACACGGAGCTGAGGAAAAGCCAGCCCTGTCCTTTGGGCCTCTCCGCACTTTCCTTCCCCATGTCTTCTCCTCCGCTCCCACCCCCCCTAGAACTATCTCCAACCCCATAAAAGTTTATAAAGCTCTGCACGGTTATGAGTATGCAGTTTAGAGTAAGGCCGAAGAAAGCAGAGATAATTCAGCAGTACCTGACAGCTTTTACGTTGGGCTAATAGCAAGGAGTGGCTTCCTGCAGCGTGAGCAGAACCAGGTCACTTCAGTGGCAACCTGGCGGCTGGGATGATGGATAGAAAGTTTGTGCTCACTGCAGTCAAGCATTGCATGTTTGACAGACAGAGCGGGGCTTTTGTTTATCTTTTGAGTTCATGTAGGAGTCCATAAAGGAAAGGAAAAAAAAAGTTTCCATCCATCCTTTAGAAATGTCAGCTCTGCTCCCTCGTGGAGATAATCCAGTTTACATTGCTGAAGCCAATTCGTTTGTACCCCTGTTAACTACAGAGAGAAACCTGAGACTTCACTCATAATAGAAAAAAAAACCTCTTAAATTTTCATTTAATATAATTCAAGCAATCCCTCTCTCTATGGCAAGGCTTCTTTCCTCTAAACAAAATCTACGGTCTCCTCTCTTCCCCTCATACTTGTCTAGCCATTTCCTGCCACGGATACCTATTCCAAATTATTTATTTGAACTGGAAGCTCTTCTTGGAGGGAGAGATGGTGTCACATTTCAGCCAGGTCCTTTGAAAATGCTGAGCATCTGTTGTCCGTCCCTGTATGCATCCTGTGAATCCAGGAAAGTACAGGCAGGTTTTTTATGCACTGATACATAGGAGGGGTGTGAACAACAGAAATCTGACCTTTTCTCAGGCACTGTCGTGAGGAGGACAGGCTGAACTGTGCCATTTCATTGTTTGGGGGGGTTATTTGAGGATTACTGCATTGCACATTTAAAACTTATAAAGGAAAATGCTTAATCAGGATTTTAATAAGAGCTACTGCAAAGGAATAGACTTCAGGGCAGAGAAGAACATCTGGAGAATGTCCCCATGGGGAAGAGGAACACATCCGTTGGTCTCTGGGGTTTCCGACTTTTGGATCCTGCTAAGTTCTGGGCTGGATCATCCTCCCAGTGAGAGGTGAGGCACTGAAGGTATTTCGCCTCAAGACAGCAACTCCTATTTTCATTCCTTTCTTTCTCAGGCCAAAGCAGGACTGGAGCTTTCACCTGCGGCCGCTGACCTTTCCTTTCAGCCCCTTCCCGTTTAAGCACAGCCACCACACGTTGAAGGGAATGACCATTAATAACCGTCTGTCACCAGACCCCGTGGGGGTTGGCTTCCCCTCGGCATGAGGGCTCGCTCTCATGTTGCATCCACACGGCTGTTCCGCACACGCTTCTGCTTGCTCACATCTTTGAGGAGGAGGACAGCGTGTGGCACTGATAGTGATAGTGCTCTGTAAAATCTTGCTCGTCTATCATTTCATTAATTAGGTGGTCGTCACGTATTGCACCGTTTTTGATACTGAATGTAACAAATCTAAGATGTCATCCTATCGAAAGAGGAGACATGGCTTAAACAGGACCCTTTCCTCCAAGCAAGTCAAATTGGGCTGATGAATGAACATAGAAATAAGGGAAATTTGCTCGTGGTCGCTGGTGTCTGAGGCTTTGCATTGCTTTGAAGTAGTACCTACTAACTCTTTGTACTTACGGCGAGGTTATAAATCACCATAGTCACAGCTTAAAAAAAAAAAAAAAAAAGGAGCATAAAGTAGTTTGCTAGCATCACTACCATACCAAAAGGATGCAAGAAATTGGAATTATTATTCCAATATTATTATTTCCACCAAAGGGAGAGGCAGAATTCCAGTTACTTGACTCTTTTAACTCTTTTAAAAAACAGTTTCCCTTGGTTTCTGGCCATGTCTGTAGAAAGTGTTCTGATACAGTAAATGAATTAAATACATTTGAGGGATCACAGAATAACATTTAAGAGCTTGGGCTCCTATATTTTCTAAATATAAATAAAAAGCAAAAATGAGCCAATCAGTTTATTTATGAGAAGAAAACCCACAAACCCCATACTCATTATTCAGATGGTATAGCAATCTATTAGGTATAAATTATAATGCAGTTTCTTCTGAATTAAAAAGCATAGAGTATGAAAAAGCATTCTAAAGGTGTAAGTTGAAATTCAGCTTCAAGAGTTACAACCACAATCTATATTACTGTCTAAAGTATATAATTTGAATTTTCTGTGCAAGAAAATAAACAAATGCTATTTAAAATTATGTAGAAGAAAACTCTTAGGAGTTGAAGTGTTTTTTAAAAATCAATACAATTTATTTGCATAGCTAGTCAAAACAGAAGAGCTGCTTCAGTCTCAGAGCACCTGGATTCAATTTTAAGAAGATCACAAAGGACAACTGCGTAATTTGGCAAATCACTTTGTATAGATGAGATTCAGCTAAGGAGACTTAGTCTTTCTTAATGATGTGTTCAAAAGTGTGAAGAGACCTTAACTAGAGAAGTATAAATATATCCTGACAAAATAGAATACGGAAGCCTTAGCGGAAATTAGAGTTGGTGCTTTAGTTCCTGTGCTTTAGTTCGTGCTGTATTTGGCTCATTGGGATATTGCAAGCATGTTTTCATTGATGCCTGGAAAACTGTTGAAGGCTGGCGGGGAGAGACTATGTGCTAAAAGAAGTTTCCAGCTGGTATTATGTGTGATAAGTGCTCAAAGTTGGGTAGTCTGCCCCCATACGTATGGAATCAGCTATGCAGAAAAGAGCTGGAGAGAGATATAACCTACAATTAAAACCCAAACCTTGAAATGAATGACAGTCATGCACAAATGCTTAACCTGACCTTACAAACAACATCTGCCGAAGGGTGCTGCCACCGTTGCAGGCCGCTGGGTGAGGGAACTGTGCAGGAATGCAAACATTTCCTACAATTTCCTCTGGCAGGCTCCGCTTTGAAGTTCTGAGCCTGCGACTCTATCGGGAGATGCAATAATGACAACAAGCATGCTCCTAAATCCTACATATATTAGGATATGGTGTCTGACTCACCACTGAAAATACTCTGACTTTTATTTTTATGTTTGTATTGCAGTTATATATAATTGTGACAGCACTGAAATAGAGAGAAGCATAATGGATCAGACCCTGTAGTATTTACCGATTTGAGTTTTGTCTGTGGTTAGTGTACTAGCAGGAAATATTCTGCCTGTGGTTTCTATATCCTAAGTGGAAATGTGGTATTCAATACAATAAGGTCTTATTATGGCATACCTGTCTCCAACATATGTTCTCATTTTAGTTTTCTGTCTATATGGATAGCTCAGTTTTATATGCTGAGTAATGGAGCTTATTCAGTGCACCACAGAGAGTGAGAAACATTTTGCTGAGCTTTGGCATCTTACATGGAAATGTACTATCAAATAATGATTGCAAGTAATCACCCAAATATGGTGCAACATTGAGAAGCATACCAGAATTTCAGGCTGTTGTATTTTGAGGCAGAGAGGAAACACTACAGTATGAGCAAGGATCACTCTCAAGAATGGTAGTTCTGTTGGGATAATATATTACATTGAATGTCTGTTCACAAGCTGAAAAGATATAAAGTTGACAAAAGTAGCGTATGAGGTTGTGTTAATGCCATACCAATTTAGTCAGCTTGATGAGCTACTCTTAGAAAATGCACCAGGCCTAGAGCAGCCACAGCCTTTTAAGTACCATTTGTTTCTTCTTCCTTCTGCTTTCTTTCACCTTTCAAACCCTTGGAGGGCAAGGATCACATACTCTTTTGTTATTTTAGTTAGAAATTTTTATCTGATTTAAAGAGCTTCCTGACAGGATAGGCACAGCTGCTCTAGTTCTAGGATCTAACTTAACTATATTGGTTTTCTAGATTTAGATTCTAACCCTCTCCCAATTAAATATTTTTCCTCCTCCAGCTCTAGATCTCACCAAAAGCCACCCACCAAGTCATCTACTATAATGAGCTTTAGCCTTAGCTTAATTTTGCGTAGTAACTGGAGTCTCTTAGCTAAGAATCTATTTTAAATCTAGAAAGATTTATTATCTCCTCCCTGCCTCTTACTTACATGCAAAAGGATTCTCATGATTGATAAAGCTTACCCTTATCATGCTGCCATGCTTTTTGCTTATCTTTTCTGGAGCTTCCTGCTGTTGAGGTAATCACAGAATAGGCTGGAAGACATCTCTGGAGATCATCCAGACCAGATGCAGGATCAGAGCTGACCTGCTCTGGGTCATCTCCAGCCAGGTTTTAAATATCTCATAGAGCGGGGACTCCACAAACTTTCTGAGCAACCTGAGTTGCCAACCCGGAGCCTTCTTCTCCAGGCTGTGCCATCCCTTCTCTCTCAGCCTCTCCTCCTATGAGAGATGCTCCCATCCATTAGTCACCTTTATGGCCTAAACATAACACCTAAAAATACAGCTTGCTACCTCTCCTGCTTTGAAAGGGCAAATGGGCCATGTGTTCTCTCAAGATGGTTCACTTACTCTTTCACTAGGGTCTAACACGTGACTTTTAACACTCTGTCTTTAACCAAGCAGTGCTTCTCAGAGAGGTTCAGATTTGTGCTCAGCTTACAGTCACCATACATTTTCTTCTGTGACCGATAAAACCTGTGGCATCATCAACTAACTGTAAATCAGAGAGGCTTGCAGCTGTGCGTGCTGTATGATGGGCAGCATGCGTTGCCTTTCTCATCTGGCTGAATGCTTTCTGCTGCTTTACTGCACTTAGGGGTTTCCTACAGTGAGGCTTGTCCCCCTTGTCTTTCAGGTGGGTTGCTGATTCACATGCATATATATTGCTGATATAAGATCTACCTGAGCAAAGTTTCATAGAATCATAGAATCATAGAATCATAATGGTTGGAAAAGACCTTCAAGATGAAGTCCAACCATAAAGCCATCAGCACCCTGCCTGTTAAGCCATGACCCTAAGTGCCTCATCTATATGTTTCTTGAACACTGCCAGGGACGGTGACTCCGCCACTTCCCCGAGTAGCCTGTTCCAATGCTCCACTACTCTTCCTGTGTAGAAATTCTTCCTAATATCTAACCTGAACCTCCTGTGGCACAACTTGAGTCCATTTCCTCTTCCTTCCTGCCGCTCGTGGTTGCCTTATCCCAAAGGGTTGCCTTATCCCAAAGTAATTTTCCAACTTTTACAATGAACTGGGGGCTGACAAGCTTCAAAGCTGGTTCGCACATTCCTTTTGACAGAAGGAATTGTGTCCTGTAGGTCAAGGGCAGGTACCCTCTCATAACATGGAAATTTCAAACCTCCAGCAGCCATTCCAGTACTGTACCATGATACAGACACATGATGAGAGCTCATTTCCACCAACCCCTAATCATGTTTACTAAAGAGGAGAGGTGAACCAGACAGAGGCCAGTTCAGCACCCCAGAGGAGCGAGTGGAAAGATATTAGCTGAAGCAGCTCTGCTCCCCTCACAGGCACCAACCTCTGGCCTTGCCGTGTTGACCTGCTTTGCCCTTCTCGAAGAAGCAAGGGCAGTGTCAAGGCATTGCTCAGAATCCATGACCTTGCCAAAATGGGTAGCAAAGTGAGGAGACAGCAACATTTTTTCAGTATTGCAAAGCATCTCCTGAAGGCTGCATCAAGGCATGGTTCCTTGCAGAGAGCGGTGGTGTTGCAACAACATACGTGAGACAGATGAGTCAGGAGCTCTAAAGTGTGCCTCGTTTGAGCCACAAAATGTTCGAGGTTAGCTGCTAGGGTGGCTTTGGTGTGCTTCAGCTAATAAGCGGTATGGACTTGACCTAGATCAGACAAGATAATTTAGGTGGAGGATGGGATGTTATGGAAAATTCTTACTTTGCTCATCCCTCTCCATTATGTGAAAAAGAAAGCAGAGTAGGAGGAAACAGAAAGGGGAGGTTTTCTGTTAGCCAGGTGAGGGCTATTTAAAAAGAGAAGAGGAGAAAAAGCCAAACGATTTTAGGGAACATTTAGGGAGCAGCTGTGCCTTGCAAATGAATAGCGTCTTAATTCTGTGTAAGATTCTTTGTGACAACATTTAGCAAGTCAGAGAAAATGGGGAAGGCTGATGTTTTAAGACCAATAAACCATAGTTGCTCTAAGTAGATGTAGAGAAGTGCCAATATTTTCTTTTTTTTAGAATCACTTGGTACAAGATTAATGAATGAGACACAGAATGGTTGTTTGTTTAAATCAATTACAACCAGACAAAATTTCCAAGGGCTTCAGCTAAATGTTTGCAATAAGAAACAAATTTTCAGCTCAGGAGTGGGCCTGTAAGTTAATAGATCAGAGCGTTTTCTATTAAATCACCACAGACAGTAGAAGGGATTAAGTGAGTTGCCAAGATCATTTTCCTCCTCTTCTGATTCACTTTTAGCCAAACTGAAACCTTGCCTGTCATCAAAGACCCTATTTTAAAAAAACACACTTTTCAGGAGGGAATGACGCTGTTTTGCCGCTCCACCAGCATGAACGTGCGGCACCTCCTATGCTGCGCGCAGGCGAGCTGCTTGCCCCACTTGAACAAAAGCTACGGCGAGGGCCTTTGATCAGTGTTGACAGTCAGTATTCCTGCAGTATTTCAGTGTCTCATTCCTCTGTGCTTTCTAGAACCACTGCTAACAACATTGGTTAAGAGAGAGTGTAAATTGCAAGGAGATGGCCCTCTCTGGAGAGTGCCCCATTGCTCTGTTGCAAGGATTCTTTAATTATTAATTCCCATGCTAGGGTTTTCTTGGTTTTAATAGCTTCTCAGGACAAATAGGTCCTTTATGAGTTCCCTGAAACCACCACTCATCCTCACGAGAAAATCTGTCCCCTTTAGTCCACAGAAACCCCTTTTGCAATTGTGTCATACCACCATGCTTTTCTAAAGGGTTACATTCCACACTGGGTTTATTTTTCTTTGGAGAAAAGCAGGAAATCTGTCACTAATTTCCTTCCAGCCATCTCTAACTGCCTTTCTTTTTTTTTTTTTTTCCCAGTTTTCTTAATCTTCTGTGTATTTCTCCCTCCCCATTTTATCTCCTGAAGACTGACCTGGTTCTCCTGACTTAAGGCTTGTGCTTCTTTCAAGAGATTTTTCATTCTCCTCACATAACCCCATGTCTGGTACTTGGCAGAAGAAAAGGATGGAGAGCTCTCCCTGCAAGATGTCAAGATGTGCTCTCCTGAGGTGTTCACCTACCTTGTGCAGATCTGTGTCCATGCCCAGCACATCTCCTCTTTCCTGCTCAGCCATCTTTATTTTTGCCCCCTCCCGGGGTTGTCTGCAGCTCTCCCAAACTTTGCTTCTCCTTTTCACACCTGAATCCTTTTTGTTAGTATCTTCCCAATGGCTCTACAAGGAGCCATTGTCCTCCTTGTCACTTCATCAGCCGCTCACTAAAATGGGCACCAGCAAGAGCTGTGTGCGTAAAATGTAGCATAGCCTGTGTATTGCGACTGACAGAAGCTGCAAGCCTGTTTGTTGCCATGATTTCATCCCATCTCCTGCCCTTGCTCCCTGTCGAGGTGGGACTGTTTGGGTCCCTTCTGTCTTTCCTGCTCCTTCGCTCTGTTCTGCTTCTTTCTCGAGCCCTGCGTCACTGCTCAGCAGGTCTGTCCTGGCTTGCCTAGTTTTTCTCATTTCACCCTTTACCTTCATGGTTCTGTATCCTCTTGTTGCTTCTTTTCTACTTTGTCTCTTATGTTTCCTAGCCTCATGCATTTTTTATGTTGTTCTGTGCTTCAGGCCTCTCATTTAGAAAGCCCTACTTTTCCCCAATCCCCTGGAGTCTTCTTGCAATCCACCTTAACAGTGTCTTTCAGTTGCTGTCCCAGAAAGTGTATTTTACCCAAGTTAGATGGTAAGCTCTTCAAAGCATGGCCTTTGTACTGTCAAAACCAGAAGCATTTCCATCTCTACTTTAAAAGTAAGCAGGGCTCTTCCTATAGAGAGAGATTTTTGCAGGGGTAGGACCACTTTCTATACCGTCTCCTCAGGCTCACAAATTGGGCATTCAAAAACTGACAGTCTCTAAACAAGGCTATATTTTTGAATATGTTGGCAAATGTATTAAACTCTTTCCTGTTCTATTTAGGTATGATTCCAAAGTATTTGGAGGACTTTACATTGCTGTAAACCTCAGGAATATGTAACTCCTTAAAGTAAAAAAAAAATAGTTTATTCAGTTATAGAGCTGCCCAAAAATGGATACATATTTCTGGTGTGTAATGAGTATTGTGAAAAATAATTCCAAGGAATAGATGCACAAGCAAATTTGTCTGGGGATAGCTAAAAGAAAAAGTTAATCTTTCTTTTCTTTTATGCTCCTCCTTTACTGGGGTGAGAGTGACTGAAAATAACTCTGCTTCTAGTGATGTCATCAACATTAGAGACACACTGTCAGCTTAATTTGTTTTCTGACTTCAGCAGAGGAAACAAAATCTGACAGCTGACTCACTTGTTAATTTACAAGTTATTTGGCCACAGGCTTGCTGTTTTGGATACCCATCCCCTTTGTAGCAGGTAGAGCTGCTCATATTTGCGATGGAAAGAGGAAAGAAACAGTCTTTGAAATAATCCCATACTTTATGGGATCGTAGAGAAGATCGTTATCGTAGAGAAGATGTGGTCAGAGGCAGGAAAGAGCAAGTTTTTTGCCAAGTTGCTCTGTCTAATCTCTTCTTTCCTCCCAGGCCACAGTGCGCTGGTAGCTGAGCTGCTCTCAGCCTTGGCAGCTGAGGCAGGACCAGCGGTGTCACGAGGTAAGGCTGAGATCCCTAGTTCATATGTGCTTATTTTAGTCCCTTCTGGCGTGCCCCCTCATGTCTCTTCAAGAAGCCTTGTGGAAAATCTGTGTATGTAACTGTCGTCCATGGGAGCATTGGTATTTCATTATGCTCTGTTTTCCTTGAAGCTGTGAGGCTGGGGAAACATCTGCCTAAATGAAACACTTTTTTTTTTTGCTACGTGACAATTTTTGCACTGATTTTGGAAAAAAAAAAGGAAGAAAGGAAGAAAAAAAGAGAGAGAAAGAGTTTTTAGCTATTTTGAACTAGCAAAGCAGCAGCAAATGAAGATGCCTGTTCTCCTGGCAACATACTGTGGCCTGCTGCTTTTGACTATTCTTCTTTAAGGATGCACGGGCCAGATCCTCTTCTGGTGGAAATTGAGAGGAGCTCTGACTCCTTTAACCATTTTGCATCATCTGGGGTTTTAATTCTGTGACTGCCACTGACTCTCATGAACAAAGTAGAGTTGTGTCTAATCAAAAGATAAAGCATATTTTAAGGAGACAAATGACTCTAAATATTTAGGGCAAGGAAGAAGCACACACAAGCAACAAGAATAGCAAAAAAAGATACAAATTGTCTCAGCTATGTGGTTTTCCTGAGGATGTTTAAATAGAAGTGCTTTAGTTTCATTTTACTTTTCTGTAATCCTTAGAAACTGTTTAATATCAGATCTCATCTTATTTTCTGTGCTCACCTTGTTTGCTTTTCATTCCTTCTTCTAGAGTTTAGGTCAGGAATTACCTCTTCTTTTTTCACCCTTTAGTTAGGATGTAGGACAATACAGGAAAAAAATATACTGACACATTTCTAATTTTTCATTGGATTCAGTGACTTCTGTTTTTCAAATTGTCATTTTTAATCATGTGCACACATTTTGCTGACAGACCTTTGTATTTCTGTAGGAAAAACTGAAAATAAAACAAGGAATTCTGGAAGTTGATGTCCCAATAACTTTTTCCTCCTAAGATCAATTTCCATTATAGAATGTATCTTAAAAACAAATTGTTAAAATTGAAGGCAATATTTCTTGTAAATGTAAGCTACATGGGAAGCTAATATATTAATACTTTAAATCAATGAACATAATCCTTTCCCTGTTGAAATAAATATCAACATACTGATATTAAATATTAACAGGATCAGAATACAGTGTATTTAATTGTGCTTTTAAAGTGCTTTTAATTTTGTGTTTTAAAGTGGCAAATTTTGTCCAGATGTGGAGGATTCTGCATAGCACCCTTGTGAGCTTTGCAGTAAGTGTCAAAACAGCTGCCCGGTTTAACAGCATTAATTCAAAGGACATTAATCAGCACCAGATGCTGGTCTGTAGGCACTTTTAGGATAGTCTGGAGCATCCTTTCATCCTCATGTCACAGGCCAGGGTAGTCTAACTTAATCTTGCTTTAAAAATCTCCCTAGATTCAGGATAGTATGAATGTATGATGAAGAAAGCTAATTAATTATTTTAATTTGTTTGAAATCCTGCAATGGGTCATTCACAGGGGTGAGAAAAGGCCTTTGACTGATGAAACAGTGTTTGCTGCTTGAACAGATTACTTTGGTACACACAGTTTCTATGAAAACTTCTTGGCACTTATTTTCTAGGTTGTGGTGACCAAGTATTAATGCATACTTTCTTTGGGTAATGGATTTTGTCTCAAAGAACGAAAATATCCATGCTTCAAGGAATGAAAATATCCATGCTTTATCTTCTGTCCCACCTGGCATTTGCAAGGCTCATTCCTAGTGTTGTGTCTTAGCTCTGCCTACTTGTTTATGTACTTGTCACACTCTTCCTCCTACCGTAGGACAGTCTTAGGGGCTTTCTAAAGGTTAAGGCTACTGAAAGCTCATGGGAGTTTTGTCTGGCGAGAAAAAATAAACAAAAAATCTAAGTCATAACTTGAGAGTCTGGCCCTGAAGAAGCTCAGGTGAATCATTCTTCACTATTACTACTGGCAGTTACTGATTTTGGTAAACAAGCTGAAGGAGACCTCAGCTAAAGCAACAATATCCAAAAGAAACAAGAATTACATGGAAAGAATAAACAACATTACAAGAATTAGAAATTCAGCCTTACTGACAGAAAGATGTCTTTTAAGTTGCCTTTTAAGGCAAAAACAGATGCTTAATACTTCGTTACTGTAGTATTATTCTGTTTAAATGATTGTAATAACTGGATTGACTCTCATATCTATGAAAAGATACGTTGTTTGATATTGTTGAATTTCTTACATCTAAAGACTGTAGGAACATAAGGGATAGCTAAGCTACTCCCATTTTTGATACTATATGCATTACCTAAACATGCATAAAAAATACTTTATACCTATGTGAAAAATAAACTGAAGGGAAATTCTTCTTGCCCTGTGCACAGTGTAATTTTACATTACAAAACAGAGTGAGGCCCAGGTTCTCAAATGTAGATACCTCAGATGAGACCCTGAAATAAACTGTGGATTTATTTCATAGGTTGCATCCTAGCACAGCTATTGATTTGTCCTGCTGCTTCTTGCTCATGGCTAGTATTTTCTATGAGCCTATTCAAAAGGATGCTGCAGCTGACCCATGTGCTTATAGACTTGTAAGCAGAGCCAAAGAAACACAAAACCCAACAACAGTGCAGTAAAAGGTAGTTCAGCTTGAGTTTTCAGTTGGAGGAAGAAGCTAATACTGGTGTTAATTACAAGCATTTAAAAACACAAATCTTCATTACAGCTATTGTTCCCAATGCAAATCGGTTGGATTTCCCGTCTGTCACAGTTCATAGCTGCAATTCTTAAGTGCGAAGGGCTGCCTTGATACAAAAGGCTGCAATCAAGGATTTGCCAAAATTAAATAGATGCCAGCCTCAAAATGCTCATCATAACATTTATGATGTAGTTGTGCCAGGTGGACGCATGGGACATGATAGAATAAAAATTATAGAGCTATCCCAGTTTTATGAACTTGTATTGTTTTGTAAAAGATATCTAATGATCTCTTTTCAGAGGCATTGAGACAACTTTTTTAAACTTTCTTTATTTAAAATGGCAAGTCAGAGTCAATTAAGGTTGAAAAATATTGGTTTTCTGGCACATCTTTAGCATATTTTGATGGTAATCTAGCTAAACATTGCCAACTGACTAGAAAATGTGAAGTAGAATATGGCAATTTTATTTGACATTTTTTCTATCTTGAGGTGTGTGCTCTTAACTTTTAATGGTCTTCAAAAGTTGCCAACAATAGAAGGATGGATGTTCATGGATGTGGTTGTATATTGGATCCCAGTCTAAGAGGGAACTTGGAAGTACAAAGGAAAAAGAATATATCATTTGAAATCAAACTTGATCTCCATTGTATCTGGGAGAGGGCTAGTCTACTCAGACATCACTTTCCCAAACAGGGCAACGAATTGTTGTGTTTCTTGTGGCAGCCTCCATCAAGTTCCTCCACCCTGTGGCCAGTCACTCGCCAGGCCTGTCTCGTTCTGCTGCTCACACACACTGACATTTCTTACCATATTGTGCTCCTGAAGGGCAATGCAGGGGTGCAGGAGAGAGAAGACAGTTTGGCAGAAGTTCCTGTTGAGACTCACTTGTCCAACATGACACAGAAGGTGGCTTTACACCTGGGTCTGAAACTCAAAAGCAACAAGGTCCCAAGCATGTCCATGTCTCCTGGTACCTCACAGAGCCAAAATGCCAGCATGAGTAAGAGAAGGAGGATTGTGATCTATGAAAATGATGGGAGAGGAATTGAGAGCAAAACTGGGAGAAGGGCCAGCTGGGCAAAATACATTGAGGGAGAAGTTGCTCAGATAAACCGGTTTGGAGAAAGCCAGAGCATCTGACAGATTTTTCCTGATCTTCAAACAGGGATGGCGGAATTGATTTTCCATAGACAGTGAGGAACCTTTTCCCATCCTCTGTCTAGTTTTTTTCCATTTTAAACACTGAGAAAGTGCACAGGTATGTAAAGCCAAGCCATTTTTCCATCACTGCTCTAGTCCTGCTTGGCCTTCCCAAACATACACTCAGAAACCATCTCTGAGAAGTTATCCTTGGAGAAAAAACCTGCGCTCAGAGCATATAGAAAGGCCTATGAGCCTTTTTGTCCTTAAAGAGTGAGAGTGAGAAAATGCATGCTGGTGAGTATTTATTTATTTGATACTGGGGAGAATGTGTTTTCCTAAGAAGGTTCTCTGCCCTTCCTGCAGTCATTGCCTGTGCTCCTCCACAGTCTGTGCTCACAGGGATTATCCAGAGCAGTTCAACAGTTCATGCATTTCATTAGCTTCAAAGTAGACTGTAGGTTTAGGTCTGCCCATCCATCCTTTCTAGGACTAGGAAGGCAATGTTCTTTTTCCCAGTATCTGTCTCAAGATGCTACATTCCAGCATACCCTTCCCTAAACTAGCCTAGAATCTGGAGTCATTTAATCTAAATCATTTCTGTAAGAAAGACATTTCATGTATCTCTCCAGTACCAGATCACTTATCTAAAGCCAAGGGGCCAATATTTATATAGCTGTGTGAGCCTCCTTGACCAAGTTTTCAGACTTTCGCCCTGAATCTGAGTTGCTTAGAGAATTTCTCTCAGTAACCTCAGAGGAAACTGAGGAGACAGTGAACAGCTATGGGTCTTCGAGGACTAGCTGGATACAGAAAAATGGCCCCAGGGTCCTAGACAAGGGCTGGATGTTAAGATTGGAATATGACCTGCACATGTTATAGAATCTGCATGATTTATGATTCTAGGCATGGTTAGTACTAGAAATTCATTGGATAGATGGGATGAATTGCAGAGGAGGATATAATTGCTTAAATTGATTTGGACAGCTGCTTTAAATTTGATGAGTCTAGGCACCATCATTTAGATGGCTAAAGCTGTATAAATGAAATAATTCCCTGCGGAAATATACTGGCATATATATTCTCGGAGCACCAAGTGGGAAAGACACAGGAGAAAAGTACTTTGGGATGTGTTGATGGACCAGAGTATGACAATGAGCCACTAATGAGAAGCTTCCATGAAGAAGAGACATATCAGTTGAGATAATTTTAGTAAAAATGAAATATATTCATGCAGGTATGTGTGACTGTCAAAATCTTATCTGCAGTATTGTACACACTTCTGAGCAGCAATCACTGAGGAAGAGAGATTTCAGACTGAAACAGGTGGTGCTCAGAAAAGATGACAGTAATGAAAGATGCTTTAGAGAAGGGAGCTTGCTCAGTTTAGAAAGGCAAAAACTTAAAGAGGTCATGGTTATTCTCTGTGAATGCATAACAGGTAAAACACCTGAGAAGGAGGGAGTCACTTGTGCTAAAGAACAATACTGCCACAAAAAGAAATGAAAATAAATTGCCCGTGAATAAATGTAAATTAAAGGCTAGGAGGCTTAGAAACTTCTATAAAGCTTTTGGTTGTTCTAAAAAAGCAATGGAAATAACAGAGGGCAGAATCTAAATAGTTTAAAAACAGAACTTGACCAGTTCACAATAAAGATGATACAGGCTGCTCGCCTATAATAGCAGTTAAGGAGAACATTCTTCTCAAAAGTAACCACTTTTTCACCCTGTTCCATAGTTTTGTATCTGAATTTCAACACTGAAAATGCCAGATGCTATAGAAAAACACTATTATAGCACAACATAGTATTAGAGCACAGCCATGTCTCACTGATGCAGACTGCCTGGTTTAGCTGCCCAGTATGACAAAGTAGTATTGGCCAAGCCAATATAGCTCTTTTTTTTTTCCCCCATAATTATACCATTTTTACCCCTGAGTGAGATTTCTCTGACATTCTATTGTTGTCAGGGACATAAGACTCCATGACCGCTATGCTGGAAAGCTCTTCTCTATCCCCACAGTCCATTCAGATGAATTTTAGCTTTTAATAAGCAGTGGTTTCATAATCAGAGACTGAATGAAGTATAGTTTTTCTTAATAGAAGTGCCATAGTACAGACATGGTCTAGGGGAAAAAAATCTCTGTACAATGCTATTTTAATTATTATTTTGAACCACCCACATTTCTCCCCAACATCCAGATACCCTATCAGAGTTAAAAAGAGAAATATGTGTCTGGAGTTGGATAAAGTATGTGGATGTCACACCATAAGAGAATGAAAAATGAAAACAAACTGAAATCTGTGTAGTACATAAAATATCTTCCAGCTTCACCAGCAACTGATAAACGGTAATTTGGATTAGAGTTCCTGTAATTTTTACATAGCAGTTCAAAGACCTAATTTTTTAGAGAAGTATCATTTTTATTTTCTTTAAGTCTCACTGAAGATGATAGAAAGACTCCCACCAGTAACGTAAAAAAAGATACCTAGCTAGTTAGCCTAGGTACCCTCCTTAATGGCAAACTATATAGTCTTATAAAGTTTAATAGAGACTGTGGCTTACTGGGACCAAGCATTGACTTCACCTGTGGCTTGTAAGTAGTGAGAGCTTTGGTGGTATTATGCAGCCCTTACAGGATGGGATTCAGATGAGGGGGGTGAAGGAACTGGTCTAGGTGACTGTAAAGTCATTATATCAGGAAAACATATTTTTAAGGCCTATGCTTGATCTAGCTTTTTTGCTTGATCTAGCACTGAGGGAAGAGGAAAAATACAGTATCAGGTGAAGTGCTACTTTTATAAGCTAGGCTTTATACAAGCTTTCACAGCTTCCATGGGTAAGATAAGCTGGTATTTGGTAAAAGTCTTTTGACATCCGGGGAGAAATGCTGTGAGGAAGTGAGCTTTTACCACCCACCAGTGGGCTGAATCCCAGGGTTTCTGCTAAATTTTAGCTCAGCAAAATGCTCTTTTGGACCTGTAGGATTTATCTTCAGAACTTAGATTTGCACAAGGACTGTGAGTCATGATCACTCTGAAAAAAAACCCTAAAGCATAACATATTACTGACTCCTGAGTTTGTGGGCTGTAGTTTGTGAGCCTTAGGTTCCACAGATCTGCAGCCTATCACACCTAAGAAAATCTCCATGTTCTTCACCTCCCAAATGAGATCTCACTCCTCATCTCCCTCCTGCATCTCAGCTTGGCCAGGCTGGCTCTGAGCTCCCCACAAGTCAAGCCAAATGAGATGCTAGCATATCATACTATCACCTTTGCCTTAGCAACTGCCTTCACAACTGCCAAGGAGCTTTCTTTCCTTTCCTCTGCTGACTTACTGCAAATCTGTAGGAATATAACCTCTTTGAGATCAGTAGATCTTTTTCATAGAATCATAGAATGCTTAAGGTTGGAAGGGACCGCTAGAGATCATCTAGTCCAACCCCCCTGCTCCAGCAGGGACACCCAGAGCACGGGGCACAGGGCGGCATACAGGCGGGTTTGGAAGATCTCCAGAGAAGGAGACTCCACAGCCTCCCTGGGCAGCCTGTGCCAGGGCTCTGGCACCCTCACAGGAAAGAAGTTTTTCCTCAAGTTCCTGTGGAACTTTTGGTGCCTCAGCTTGTGGCTGTTTCCTCTAGTCTTATCGCTGTCCACCAAAGTGGCCGGCCTCCTCCTCACTGCCTCCCTTGAGGTATTTATAGACACTGATCAGGTCCCCCTCAGCCTTCTCAAATGAAGTTAGAGTTAGTCAGAAGGCTGAAGAGCTGCTGTGGGAGTGAAAGTAAGCATGCAGATTCTGTGGTCACTTTAAGCTTCTTTCCATTCAGAAACCAGACTAAATGTATAATTAATGTACGAGGGAAGAGAAAAAGGGAACATAATGCTGGGAGTGAGAGTTGCAACTAAGTCTAATTTTTCCTCCCATTTGCATCTTTGGTGATTCTTCTAAGTGGTTTGAATGGGAACAGAACTGGATCTGCATTCACTTAGTTATATTTCAAAGAAACAAATTTAAGTTTTGGGACAAGTTGTGAAGTTTTAATTTAAAAAGAGGGAAAAAAAAAGAGACATTATGCAGTAAGCAATGGTGTTTATTCCGCTCATTTACCTCTGTTTGAAATCAACAATATTCTGTAATTTATTGACATCAGCCTACTAATAATTGTATTGAGGAACAATTCAAGGAAAAGGTATTAGTTTGGGACCAAGGTAAGGATATAAAATAAATGCCTTAATACACTGGAAGAAACAGAAAATAGTATATGATCATTCAGTTAAGGAGTAGTGAAAGCAGCTCAGTTAAGACTGAAGGCGTAACCTCAACACTGTTGATTTCTGTCTTCCTGCATGCTCTTTATATGCTCTTCAAACAGTTTTTGGTGGACATATAGGTGATGCAATGTGGTGAGAACAACTCATATTCACTCTGGTTACCAGCTAAATGCAGTGAATGCCTATAATGAAATGGAGTTAATACAGAAGTCTAGTGTCCTTTTTTTTTTTAATCCTTGAGCTATATTAACATCCTTGCTAGCAAGATGATCCCTGTTAACAAGCTTTCAACCTTTTTCCTTAAGACTGAGTACAGTGTGAGCACTTGCTCTGTTAGTCTGACCACCCAGCTTCACCACCACTTAACATGGAGGTTACTATTCCTTATGGATTTCATTTGGCAGGTAATACACAGCAGTTAAACTTTTGCTCAGGAAAGCACTTAAACATATGTGTAAAATGAGTTCTGCTGCAAATATGTGTCGTTTCTCTGAGTTTTGGCCTAGAGTTTTTGTGATTCACTGCTCTTATTCAGGAAGGAGGGAGAAAAGGCACATTTCACGGATCTGTGCAGTATTCAGGACTATTCACTGGGCTGCTGTACATTGTATGACACCCCAGGCAGTAAGTTATCTGACTGGCTAAGGGGAAGTATGGTTTATAGTGAAATTTGTTGTATAGGGCGAATAGCTATATATAGTGGAAATTATGAGTTTTAAAAAGCCATTCTAGGCTATGTAGAAAGAGAACAGGATGGATCTGAGACAGAACTGCTAAGAAGTTGCTTTCCCTTCTTGTAAATGCCAGATTTGGGCTGTACTTAGAGCTGTAATCAGTCTTTGGAAAGGAGTTAATCTGAGTATGAGGAGTGACTAATGCTTTTATTCTCCTTTTAGATGGCTCACACAGAGTTTCTCTTTCTGATTGCTCTAAAGACATCTTCTGCCCCACAGGCCTATCTACTTGCAGCTTTTGGATTTATGGGAAAGGTTTGCTTTCATTTAAAATGTTACTTGCATAATTTTCAAAATGTGAGCAACAGTTTCATCTGCCATCTCCCATTTCTTCTCCTGTCCTTTCTCCCTACGGACTTACCCTTCACAGCGTGCTCCCCCATAAAGCAGAGAGGTCACTAGCAACTTGCCTTTTTGTCCTGAATATCTGGTCTGGAGAGGCTGAGTTTAAAACTACTGCTATTTTCAGGTTCCCAGACAATTTCTCTTCTTTTATGGAAACATTTTTTTGAAGAGACTGTCACCTCTGTAATTTAGGTTTTGGCGAATCAAAATCAAGTAAGGAAGTGTGAGCTCTTGCACTGCTCAGAACTTGAACTTGGCTAAGCTAGCAGCCAAACTGCATGCAGCCAGAGAGCACATGCACCCATCCAAGCAGTGCTTGAGACACTCACTCAGGTGCCAACGTCAGAATGGGGAAGTCCTCCCTTGCACGGCTTCTTTCCAAGATGCAGCTTGCCTGCTTTTAATAAATCCCCTCCTTACTGCAAGGTCCTGCAGCTCTAGGTGGTGAAAGCCTCAGTAGTTTGCTGCTGCTTGCTTTCTGTTTCTGGGTTTCAGAAGGGATTACCACAATGGGTTTGAACTTCCCTTCTAGCAGATGGTTATCTCAGTTTCCCATTAAGCTGCAACAGCATCCCAGGCCCGATAACACTTTCTCTTCCTAAAGGAACCAGGACAGAACAGCTTTTGGTCTTTGCAGTTCCCTTTTAGGGCTGTCACAGCCTGACGGGATGAGGCAGTTTGGTAGCACAAGGGAGCAAAGTTTATCATTAGAAACACTTCTCTTCCCAAATGGAACAATCCTCAATTCTGATGAACCAAATTTAAAAAAAAAAAAAGAAAAAAAAGGAAAAAAAAGTGGTTCAAATTCTTGGAATGAAATATGCCCATCTCCATCTTTAGTGGTTCCTATGGGCTTAATTTTCATTTGTTATAAATTTTATATTTTGAATTGGTTGTGAATTACAGGAGTTTGGTGTAGAATGCTCCCAGAACTACAGAAGTCTTCATATAGATTTCAAAGAGCTCTGTATTAATTGACAATTCTCATTCAGTAGGAGCTAGACATTTCTTGCTCACAAATTGGTAACATTATTTTGTTTCGCTTTTATAAGCAACACAACTAATGTTTCTAGTAATATTACAGCTAAACAGATTCTAAATATGACAAAGTGTTGAAAACTCTGATGTGCAGGGGAAGTTGTATATTTGAATAAAAACTTTGCTCCTTGTGCTTAACACTTTAATCCATCCAAAGTCTAGACATTTTTTGGTTTTCCAGCTGTACTTTACTGATAAATGAGCTTTTAAAAATAGAGATGAGACTAAATTTAACACTCTGGGAGCACTGGGAGAGGGAGTACCAATAAACTAGAACTCAGATTAAAAGCAGCTGCTATGCTAACACACTCCACAGAAACAGAAACAAGCCTGAAGTGGTGTCATTTATTGAAATATCATAGTATTTGGACATGGTGTAATCTGGTTCTCCACATGTTATTCTACAAAACAAACCGAATTCCTGTTCAAGATCAGTATCTTTATCTTCTGGAAGGCATGTGCTGTTACTTATATACACTAACATGAACTACACACACGTGTGCTATTTGCTGGTTGTGGTTTTGTCAGCTGCTCCTAACTGATTGCCTCCAGCAAACCTGCAGATAGACACAGTCATGGGGTTTGATCAACTGCTTTTCAGAATAAGAGGCAAACAGAAGAGAACTATGTACTCTGGAGATCTGGGAGATGAACGGAAAAAGACTAACACTGGCATGATATTGCCATATCAAGGCAAAAATACTATTATGTATTTTGTGCTTTTAAGGTACATTCTATAAACAATTTAGAACAATCTGTGTTTTTCACCCTTGCTACAACACACGAAGAGCATTTGCAGTGTTATTATATTTAGTAATAGTCCCAAGTATTGCACTTCCTACACTACACAGCCAGAATTGTCAGTGTGAGAGGAAACACATTGCTTCAATATTCCACTAAGACAAAGAGGAAAAATCAGTTTTCACTGTGAATTTACTTCAGTTTCATGCAAGTTTCTTGATGATGAGGTTGCTGTGACTTTCCCACACCTATGAGGAATAGAAATATAACAAAAGAGAACTTTGAGGGTAGGAAACTCAGAGAAAGTATGAAATTTAACTTCACCCATTGTCTGAAATTGGGAGAATTAATGTTTCTGCTTGTCATGTTAGTTCTGCAGTGAGCTACCTCTGAAAACTCAAAGGATCTTCTCCCAAACAGATGTGCTAAAACTTGCCCAAAGACAGAGGTGATGATGCACAGGGTGAAACATTCCTGCGTTGCCATTGCACGGAGAGGGTAATGCCATGCTTACAAAAGCATGTACGCAAGGGGCATGAATGTGTTGGCCCTACAATGATTCTGTTTGTGCAGTGAGTTGCAGTAATTGCATAATTGGGTCCACTACTGCCTGACTACACTGGTAACTATTCATTACCGAATTATATGTGAGTGATGTATAAAAAGCCCCACTGCCTAAAAGCCTTTGTTACAGAAACTTTTATTTCACAAAGGCTCATCCTACTTTAAAAAACATGTCTATTCACCGCAATGTTTTGTTTGCTTGTTCCTCTTGAGTCAGAAGCGTGTAGACAGAAAAAGAAACATAATCGAGCTGATAAAAAGGCTCTTATGTACACACAATCTTGATGTTCTCTTCTGCTGCTCTGCCAATTGTGTGAAGGAACACCACAGGAAGTTAAATAAAAAGATTTTAATGGCCATATTTTGAAAGTGATGTTCTGATGTGTTTTCTTTTTTTCTTTGCCATGCTGTTATGCTTTTGCCTTGCATTGCCTTTTCACAACTTTATCTTCAGTTGTTTTCTTAGGAATAAAGAATGATCACTTGAATGTCCTGAACCTAAAGAAGTTTTGGAGAAAAGAATCCTAGCAAATGCATAAAAGACAGATAGCCCTAAGTAGTCACCACAAGTAGGGAAGCAGAAAGTGATCAGTAGGACCATGTGGTTTTCGTGTGAGAGCTCTAAGATGACACAAATGTGCAATGGCTGAGCTATTAATTGTGGTGGAGACCTCTTCATTTACAACCATGTGGATACCAGACGAATAGAAGGTGGAAAAATTGATGCCAGTTTTTAAAAGGAAATGCAAGGTCTTTAGGATATTATGTACTATTTCTAGTACATAATACTAGTACTATATGTATATCCAGCATAATTATTGGATATGTAGATGAATATGAGGTATTGGGTGAGATGACTTTTTTTTTTTTTGTAACGGGAATTCATTCCTCATATCTATTAGAATTCTTTCTTTGAATGAATAAACGGGTATGTTGATATGTGAGATACAGATCATGTAATCTACTTCCCAAAAAGCATTTGGCAAGATTGTCACCAAAGACTCTTAGAGAAGCTAAGCCTGGGATGAGAGAGATGGTGCTGACATGGATACATAACTGATTAGAAGAGTAAGTAGTTATTTATCTCACCAGAAGGAGTTACCACTGTAGTCCCATGCGGACGTTTCTGAGGAATACTGCTCTTTGAGCTATTCACAGGCAAATGGAGAATATGTGAAAAGCCAAATGACAGTGGTCTGTGATCTAAACTCTTCATGACAGCAGAAGCAAAACCTAAGTGTGAGGTGTTGCTGTAACAGCTTGTGATACTGAGTAGTGGTGAGGGAGAAGAGGATGTATGAAAATGTGTGTGTGTATATATATATGTGTATATATATATATTTAAAAAAAACTGACAAGAGAAATAGTAATTTTATATGCCCAATTATGGTCTCAGAAATAGCTACAATAATCCTGACATCTTATAGCACATTCTGTAAGAACATCTGTTGAGTGCTCAGTAGCAGTCAATATGAAACAAATTATTAGGGAAGGAAAGGAGAAGAACCCATAGAACATTATTAGGCTATTTTATCTTGAATGTTGTGGACATTTTTGGTCCTTACATCATAATATGTATACATAATAGAATCAGAAAAGGTACATGAAAGAGTGACAAGGACAATCAAAGCTATGAAATGGTTTCAGTGCAAGAACAATCAAATATACTAGGACTCTAGCTTGGGAAAAAAATGGACTCAGAGGAAATGTGAAGAGAGCTATAAAATCATGGTTGGAGATCAATAAAGGCTGGACATTTTTCTCTTCTAAAATAATAGCAAGAGAGGATCCAATGAAACTACTAAGCAGCAAGCTTGAAACAAAATAGACAAGATAATGTCACATCTTGCAGTTCTGCTGTAGGACCTAGGGTTGTGGATATTATTATGAATAATAAAAATTTACATTAATTCAAAATGTGATTATACAAAATCATGAAAATAGAAAAACATCAAGGCCTATTAAATGCAGAAATTAAATATGTACTTCTGGCTCAGGAAATGGTTGTGCAGCACATTGCCAGAGGCTGGAGGAGTATACTGAGAGAGTATCATTAAGTGCTTGTCCTGATTTTATAGCTTTCCTTGCATGTCTATTGCTGCTTACCATCAGATACTGGTCTAGATGGCTTGGATTTGGTTCTCTATGGCTGTTTTTATGATCAGTATAATGATGTCATGAGATATATTTCAATTAGGAGACTTTTTCTGGCTATGATAACAAGCAATAATGCTGCTTCTGTTGTTCTCATGAGAAGACTGCAGCTTTGTAAGAAGAGAAATCTGCTCTCATATTGGTAATACTCACCTTATTTTGGCACGTAACTGCTATAGAAATAGACAGTACCTTAGCACATTCTTCAGTTTTCATGGGAAACATTTTTGCGAAATTCCAGTTCAGTGAGAGACTGAGATGTTTCAGGAGTTAATTTCATATTGTAACCTGCGTGCCCAACCATTGACTGGAGAGTATTTTTATGGTAACTAATATATAGCAAGGGGAGGATTTTCAGCTTATCTTTTGCAATATCATGTTCAAAATCAAAGAGGTGTCCCACTAGGAAGGTAGAAAATAAGAATTAGATTTGCAGCTTTTTTTTTTTTTTTAAAAAGTCAACTTTTGCAATTGATGATTCATAAAGGGGACAGCAGTAGGCAGCAAATCTCACGATTTCAAATAGTTTTGATTATAGATTAGGTCTCAAATGTCTGCCTTTTATTATTTTTTTAAGTTCATGGAGGCAGTCTTTTATCTTCCTAAAGCTTCTAGATTTGATATCTTTTTATTTTTCTTTGTTGACATAATCCCAGCATTTTTTTTTTTGACTTGGGCATGACATGTGCTTGAAGTACTTTAGAGCCCTTCCCCAAATTTTTATGTCTGTAACACTAGCCTTGTCCCTTTGCCTTCCAAGAGCCCTCAAAGAGCCCTCACACTCATACATTTCACTGGAGCCAGTGGCTGAGAGAAATGACGGTTTCCTTCAGATTGCCATCTCAGTGACTCAGCCAGCCTCTGCCAGATGATCAACATGGAGATGGAAAGCCCTAGCTCTTTCAGAAGCGCCCCGAATTTTACAGGCCACAAAAGTAATTCAGCAAGCTTTAAAATTGGAAATGATTTTATGTGACAAACGCTGTGTTCTTATTAGTGTGTTAAGCTGTTGATAAAAACAGAAACAAAAAAAAAAAAAACCAAGCTTTTGTTCCTTTTTTTTGGGAGGATTATCTTTTTTTCTGTGGCTATTGAAAGCTCTGCAGTTCTGACTAACAGCTCTGTCTTGTGACGGCATCATGCAAGTGCCCTGACTGCTCTAAGTGGCTGCCCCAGCCTGGCGGGTGGGCGACCACATCCTGCAATACCCAAGACACTGGAGTCTATGGGGCAAGATACTCCTCCTGTTCCACGTAGGCCTCCTAAATACATATGCCAAGACAGTGCCTTCCCCCCTTTCTGGAGCTCAAAAAAATACATTGCAGCTTTTTGCAAATACTAGCACGCAGGGATGGGCTAGACTCGCATCCTTGCATGAAAAGAAAAAGGAAATGAGAGTGACAAAAATAAACACCAAATAAAGTGGGAATTCGGTTTTGCACAAAATGTTCAGACACAGAGAGATTTTCTGTGCTGTTGCTGCCCACTTGCAGGTGTGAGCTAGTCCTGGGAGCTGCTCTGGGCTTTCAGGAATTGACAATTATGGTCCAAAAAATCCCACAAAGTGACTTGATAGGAGGTACTCATCCTTAGTGCAGCCAAAATGCTGACCGTAGACCAAGCATGGGGCTAATGAGGATAAGGTTGCAGTATGTGCACTGTCCTCTTTGCTCCCCATCTTCCCTTCAGTGATTTTTAGGAAGCCTATGTTTCAGAGCGAAAATTTTTGGAAATAATCTGGCAATCCATGTCTTACATAGTGAGACTTTTCTTGATCCTCAGAGTTTCTCCATATTTGAAATGTGAAATAAAAAAATCTTTTCAGTTCCAGCTGTGTGTGTCACTTTTCTCAACTTGGAAATAGAAAAGGAAATAGAAAATCATCCAGTAAACAATATAAAAATGTCAGCAGATTCAGGATAATTAGGCAGTATTTGCTGGAGAAGCTCAGTTTGGAATAGGAGTCAAGAAGCACAAGTGCTTTTTGCACTTGATTATCTTGGAGAAATAGTTCTGTGCAATAATTAGGTTTGTGTACTTGGGCCTCTATACTTAGTAATTGATTCTGCTGAAAGCATGTTACAGGCTGAGCTCTCTTGTAACTTTTAATCATGGAAGAACAGGTAATTCCCTTCTTATTTGAATTCATTCAGGCAACCTCAGTTGTAGCAATTGTAGGGCAGTTTTCAAGCCTGAAGATTGATGTTTATAGGCATTAGACTTGTGGATGACTGGATCACAGGTATCACCTGCTCAGCTCGAAGCAGTCAGGGGGGCAGAGTAAGTGCCTGTGGCTTAGTGGGGTGGGGTAGAGTGGAAGCTACTTGGTCTAAAAAGCCTTTACAGAGTCTGTCACCCATAACATCTATGCAGTGTGTTTTCTGTGAGAAGACAAGTAATGGTGGACATTACCTAATGGTGGTTAACGAGAGTGTGCACAAGCAATATGTAATTAGCAGAGCACAGGAACAGACTTATGAATGTTGTAATAACCAGAAAGTGCTTTGAATGGTTGAGTTAACCCCTCAACCCAAGATAAGCCGTGAATATTTCACCTGTATCTGGAGAGATCTCCAGGAGCTGATCAAGATATGCATGACTCATTTCCCAGCTAACCAGGAAAGTGGTAGAGTGAGCCTGTATCTCTGATAAGATCAGTATCAAAAGTAATCTTGCATATTAAAGGCAACCATTCCCAGGTAAACCCCAAATACCTCATTTGTGCTGAGGAGGGAAGACTGAGTTGTACTGATGAAGTTAAGCAAGGCTGGCATGCAGCTCCTGGAGTGTTCAGGAGCACTTGCTGTTGCACTTTTACTGGCCAAGGTCTGATTTTGGGATGGCAGATGGAAGACAAGAAAATAGCCTAGAAGAAATCCGTGGTCAAGCACATCTTAGAGATGGGCTTCATTACTTGCCTTTCCCTCCTGAAGCCTCATCTCCAACTTGGTAACTAATAATGTTAGCCTTTGCCTCTTCTAGAACAACCCGTTGTGTTTTCTCCTTCAGACTTGGAAAGTGTAAGAAGCAAGTCCAGAGTAAAGGCAACAGGTTTGAGTTGTATCCTCTTTGTGGAGGCATAGAGCCAAATCAGCCAGTGCCACCTACACCTGGAGATGTGTTCAGAGGAGCTCACATCCCAGCGCTCTAGCACTACTCAGCTGGAAAGGAGGTTGTAGCAGCAGGGAGCAGGTATTAGAAAGACAGTTTTCAGCTTCAGGCAGACCTTAGCCCATCACAGCGATAGTCTGACAGCCCTTATAAATAGTTAGTTTGCTACAAACATTCAACTTTTCCTTGTAACGGCACAAGTGTGACACTGTCTGTCTCAGAGATCCTGCTGATTTTTCACCATTTTGCAACTGCTGGACAAAGCTGCAATGTCCTTAGGGAACCCAAGGTTCTGCCCTACTGCGGTGCCATGAAGGTGTCTGCCAGGGCTAGGACCTGGCAGATCTTGCAGGGCTGGCACAGGTTAGCACCCCTCCCCTTTATACACACCCTTTCCCAGAAGAGTGGTGGCACTGTGAGCTCCTGACGTGCAGCTCAGACCCTCAGGAGTCACAAGATAGATAGAGAGATACTTTGCAGAGAATTTATACTCCTGCCACTACTTTACTTAAGATAAAGCACAATGGCTTACAGAAAACACAAGCTTACTCAGCCTTCTCTGGGCAGTTAGAGGAAGAGTTTTTCTCCACCTTACATAACAAGGTAGTTTTTGTTCCTGTCAGTATGCATTTCCTAAGGAACAGATTGTATAGAATTATTTAGCCTTTCCCTTGCTGTTCAAATTGGGTTCCCTAAAATGGGCAGGTAGGTTTAGAATTGTGAGTGGCTCTGTGGCAAAAGGATTTTTGTATTTGCTTATTGTCTTGAGCTCAATACCAGCTCCTGGTATTGTATCGATGAATAATAATATCACTTTTGAGGATCATTTTGATAATTTAGTTGCAAAATTGTAAGGTGGTTTGGGTTTTTACTGGCATCTGACTTTCTCTGAGAACAGTAGCAGCCACAATCAATACCTTAAGGATAAAGATGCATCCCGCCCTTTGAATTACATTCTGGCAGTGCTGATACAGCTTCATACCTTTAAACTTATCTGCATGCTTAATGCAGTTGCCTATAAAACCAGCTCACTGCTATAGTCTTAACAATAAAGGAACTTCGTTAACTATTACCTGAAATAGAGAAATAAAATAAATAAGGCCAATGGAAGGTCAGGACAACCAGGCAGTCCAGCTGCAGTTTTCATGAAAGGTCTTGCTGTTTCCTCAGGACCTATCTGAAGGCCTCTCTAGGAAATGATGTTTTGTAAATAGGAATGAATACGGGTTTAAATCCTCAGGAAATCCTGGGCTGCTCATGCCAGTGGCAAAAATGTAATGAGACAAGGTTCAACCCCTTCCATGGAGGAAGAACAGCTGCAATAAATATTATCTGCTCGCAGATTAACGTGAGGGGGCACTTCCTCAAAGCTAGTATAGCTCATAGCACAAGTTTGCTGGATGCATCAAAATGTTTAAGTTTTCCATGATATAGAATTTTTTTAGCCTGAAACCTTCAGTATTGATTTCCTGCTCTGCTAGTTGAGGGGTGTTTGGCCCAGATGGCAGAAAAAACATTGCCGTTCAGTTATGCTGAAGCTAAGGGGCAACAAAATGCTATATGCTTCCCAAGCCAGGAGACTATGCACTCTCTCATCCTCCTAAGCAGAACCAACCCAGAAGAAAAGTGCTATTTTGGCTAACCCCCCCAACAAAACCTCCTGGGGCCATGGAGAGGGCAAAGACAGCCCTTTCTCCCTTTGTCCCTGTCCATACACCTTTCCAGCCCTAACTGACAGCTCCCACACATGTCAATCTGTGGTCAGATGTAGGAAGTTTGGTAGCAGCAGCTGGTTGCTCACTGCAGGCTGCCCTTCCTCATCCCTCACCATGTGCGTCTGGCCGTGTAGCAGATAAGCTGCAGCTGGGGACAGTGCTGGTGGCCTTGTTCTGTGCGAAATCCCAACAGGGGCCCAAAAAGGCTCCCCATTGCCTCCCCCAGATCAGTACTGTTTAATTAACACAAGGCCTTGGGAATGCAGACGCTCCCTCAATCTCACCAAACCCTTGGGAGTGCTGTACAAAGGCCTATGCTCCCTAGACAAGGTTTCCCAGACTTCTTCTGAAAATGTCACTGCTGAAAGCAATGATGGTGACAGCCTCTGCCAGGAGTATGCTGAGTTATGGAGGTCCCACTCATGGCGTATGGACATTCCTGGGGACTCTCCGCCTTAGGCAGTTAAAGCGAAATTGATGGTGTAGATGATAGTGATGGGGTGCATTTGCCTGCTCCTTCCTTAGACTGTTACATTTAACAAAGATATTTTTTTCTTCTGGTTTCTCTCTGCACCGTCCTGCTGGGGCCATTCAGTGGATTTATGCTGCAGATGACCAGCATTCACCAGAGGTTTCCATCCGGCAGCCCCCAGAGGTCAGTGAGATCCAGACCCCAGCAGCGGAGTGGGGAGGGAGCAGTGTGAGGCTTCATCATGTGTCCCGATCCACTGTTGGGGAAAGTTTGGATACGATCCCAAGAGCGAGGTCAAGACACAAATGAGGTCAAATGCCATACAACCTTATAAGCTCTATTCTCATAATAGCGATAGGACAGAGAGAAGAAAAGGAAAACAAAAAGAAGGAGAAGAAAGGTAAGCAAGCAAGTGGGAAAGATGGAGCAAGATTAGTTACCACCAGCACCACCATTCCAGTTATGATTCGTTGGTTCTGCCTCAGTGCAGGTGATGATCTTTTGGAAAAGAGCTGAGAAGAAGAAAAAGAAGCTTCTCTTTTTGAGCCTGCCCCAGGAGAAAACAACAGTCCTTTTATTGTCCCAGTTCTTGAAGAGTCCTCCTACTCTCTTTAAGATTTTTACTTTGGTGCTCTTCTTGCCCCCACCTCAGCTGCCAGCGCTGCTCATCAGGCTCTCCTGAACACTGTTAGGGTCTTGAGCTGATTCAGGAAATCATAAACTGTGTAGAGATAACACACCTTGAGCTGGTATCCCAGTCTTCCCAGAGACAGGATACAAAGGCCAAGAAGTTCTTAACTGTAGGGAGATAAAATATCTGGAGCTCATACCTCAGTCTTCCCAGAGGGAGGATGCCAAGGTCAAGAATTCATAAAATACATGGAGATAAACATATACATGGAGATAAACATAAACTCTTTTAGCGGTGCTAAAAGAGCTGTACTGGGAGCACTTTTTAGTGTTCGTCACAAAATGAGTCCTAGTGCCAGCACGACCCTGAAAATCAGTTTCACACCTAGGGTTAGGATAAGGGTTAGGATTGAGAGAAGGAGGGAATGAAGAGGCAGCATTGCAGTGAGATTGCAAAGGGGCTGAGAAAAGAAGCATAGAGGTGCCAAGATACCTGTGCTGGGAGGACTTTATGGTATTGGCTACAAAATGGGTCCTAGTGCCAGTACAGCCCTGAAAAACAGTTTCAAACCTTGGGATAGGGATAGGGTTAGGGTTGAGAGAAGGAGAGAGTAGAGGCAATGTTGCAGTGGCAGTGGAAAGGAAGAGACAAAAGAAGCATAGCGGTGATGAGAGAGCTGTGCTGAGAGCATGTTTTCGGAATTGGCCACAAAATCGGACCTAGAGCCTGCATGGCCCTGAAAATCGGTTTCACACCTAGGGTTAGGGTTATGGTTGAGAGAAGGAGAGAGCATAGAGGCAGCGTTGCCTTGCGTGTGGAAGGGGGATGGCAAAGGAATCATAGCGATGCTAAGAGAACTGTTCTGGGAGCACTTCTTGGTGTTGGCCATCAAATGGGTTCTAGAGGCAGCATGGCCCTGAAAATTGGTTTCACACGTAGGGTTAGTGTTATGGTTAGGGCTAAGTTAAGGAGAGACTGTAGAGGCAGCATGGGAATTGATGTTGAAAGGGACTTTAGAAAGAAGCATAGCAGTACAGAGAGAACCGTACTGGGAGCACTTTAGGATGTTGGCCTCAGAATGGGTTCTAATGCCAGCATACTCTGAAAAACTCTTTCACAGCTAGGGTTAGGATTAGGGTTAGGGTTAGGATTGAGAGAAGGAGAGAGCGTAGAGGCAACGTTGGGGTTGATGTGGAGAGAGACAGGTAGAAGAAGCATAACAGTGCCAAGAGAGCTGTGCTGGGAGCACTTGTACATGTTGGCCACAAAATGGGTCCTAGTGCTAGCATGCCCTGAAAACCTGTTCCACAGATAGGGTTAGGGTTAGGGTTGAGAGAAGGAGAGAGGGTAGAGGCAGCTTTGGGACTGATGTTAAAAGGGGCTGGTAAAACAAGCATTGTGGTTTCAAGAGGTGTGTGCTAGGAGCACATTTTTGGTGTGGGCCACAAAATGGATCCTAATGCCAGCACGGGCCTGAGAATGTGTTTCACACCCAGAGTTAGGGTTAGGGTTGAGAGAAGGAGAGAGCGTAGAGGAAGCACTGCTGTGGGAGGAGAAGGATACTGGCAAAGGAAGCATAGCGGTGCTGACAGAGCAGTGCTTGGAGCACTTTTTGGTGTTGGCCACAAAATGGGTCCCAGTGACAGTACAGGCCTGAAAAACTATTTCACACCTAGGGTTAGGGTTAGGGTTCGGTTTGAGAGAAGGAGAGAGCGTAGAGGCAGCACTGGAGTGGGTATGGAAAAGTACTGGTAAATGAATCATAGCCATGCCCAGAGAGCTGTGCTGGGAGCACTTTTTGGTGTTGTCCACAAAATGGGTCCTAGAGCCAGCATGCCCTGAAAATCAGTTTTACACTGAGGGTTAGGGTTAGGGTTAGGATTGAGAGAAGGCGATGCAGCCTTGCAGTGGGTGTGGAAGGGGGCTGGCAAAGGAATCATAGCGGTTAAGAGAGCTGTGCTGGGAGCACTTTTTGGTGTGGGCCACTTTTTTGGTGTGGTTCTAGTACCAGTACAGCGCTGAAAAAGTGTTTCATACCTAGGGTCAGAGTTAGGGTTAGGTTTGAGAGAAGGAGAGAGCATAGACGGAGTATTAGAGTTCATGTGGAAACTGAGAGGTACAAGAAGCATAGCAGTGTCAAGAGAGCTGTGTTGGGAGCATGTTTTGGTCTTGGTTACAAAATGGGTCCTAGTGCCAGCACAGCCCTGAAAATCTGTTTCACACTTAGGGTTAGGGTTATGGCTGAGAGAAGGAGAGAGGGTAGAGGTAGCGTTGTAGTGGGAGTTGAAGGGGGTGGGTAGAGGAATCATAGCAGTGCCAAGAGAACTGTCCTGGGAGCACTTTTTGATGGTGGCCACAAAATGGGTCGTAGTGCCAGTATGTTCATGAAAATTGGTTTCACACCTAGGGTTAGGTTTAGGGTTAGGGTTGCGAGAAGGAGAGAATGTAGAGGCAACTTTGGAATTGAGGTGAAAAGCAGCTGGTAAAAGAAGCATAGTGGTTCCGTGAGAGCTGTTTTGGTAACACTTTTTGATGTAGGCCACAAAATGGGTCCTAATGCCACCACGGGCCTGAAAATCTGTTTTGCGCTTTGGGTTAGGTTTAGGGTTAGAGTTGGGAGAGGGAGAGAGCATAGAGGCAGCCTTGCTGTGGGAGTGGAAATGGGTGGTTAAGGAAGCATAGCGGTGCAAAGAATGCTGTACTTGGAGCACCTTAAGGTATTGGGCCCAAAATTGGTCCTAGTGGCAGTACAGCATGGAAATATTGTTTCACACCTAGGGTTAGGGTTAGGGTTAGTTTTGAGAGAAAGAGAGAGCGTAGAGGCAGCGTTGCAGTGGGAGTGGAAGGGTAATGGTGGAGGAATGTGGAGGTGGAGATGGTGCAAAGAGACTTCTGCTCTGCTCTTGTTGTAGGCAAACAAATGGGTCCTACTGCCATCACCGCCCTGAAAATCTGTTTCACACCTAGGATTAAGGTTAGGGTTGAGAGCAGGAGAGTGCTAGAGGCCGCACTGGAATTTGGATGGAAAGGGAGAGGTAGAAGAAGCACTGAGGTGCTGAGAGAGCTGTGCGGGGAGCACTTTTTGGTGTTTTCAGAAAATGGGTCCTAATGCCAGCACAGCCCTTAGTATGTGTTTCACACCTAGGGTTTAGTTTAGGGTTAGATTTAGTGTTGAAAGAGGGAGAGAGCATAGAGGAAGTGTTGCAGTGTAAGTGGGAAGGGATGGCGAAGGAAGCATAGTGGTGTGAAGAAAGCTGTGCTGGGAGCTCTTTCTGGTATTGGCCACAAATTGGGTCCTAGTGCGAGCACGACCCTGAGAAACGGTCCACAGCAGTCTGTTATATCATGGAGAACAGGGGGCTAAAATTTTGCTGTTCAAGTGAAGGGTGAGACAGGCACCTTTGCTTGCTTCCTCGTGGCAGTTTTTTTTATTCACTCTTTGAAGAATACTTAATACTTAATATACTTAATACTTATTTATATCTGCTTTGAGAGGGAAAAATTGTTATGCAGTACCAGTTATGTTTCTCTTCCTCAACCCATTTTATTTTCAAGTGATAAAAGTAATCATGGGAGGCAGAATGCAGTTTACTGTCACCTCATATGTGAACATATGACTTAATTGACTTGTAAAAAATGATCTGTCATACTAAGTGCAGAAAATTGTTACCAGTTCTTGTGTAATAGTGTATTTTTTAGTGTGTTTCGTTTAATGTTTAATTTACTTTTTAGTGTATTTTAGCAGCATAGGAAAGCCTGCTGTCATGAAAGCACTGGAGAAGACAATGCTTTGAGTAGTGTGGATTAAAGTACTTCCTGATGTGTAGCATTTGGCAAAGATTCCTGTACTTTGTCTTGAATAATTATTCACGCACTTAATTCTTGGCATGCCATGCCCCTTCAAAAATGCTAAGTAAGATGTCCTCTGCTTATTTTGTTGTTGAGATTAACGCTCTCATGTGAGAAAAAATGCAGACGACAGCCACTTTTGCTAGTGTACAGGAAGATGTTAGGATTCTGCAGAAAAGCCCATTTGCAGTCATGGGATCACACTGTTCTCTTCCTCCCACAGGTTTGCGGAGTAATTTTACTATTTTCTTTCCCTCTCTGTCCCTGTTCTTGGAGCTGGGAGTCGGGCTCGCTTGGCAATATGCCACCGAGAGCAAGCTCACACTCATGTGCAGTCCCCACACCCTGACGATCCCCACCACGAGCCAGAGCACTGCTCCTCTCATGTAGCCTGCAGGACACCTTCAGAGTACCCCTGCCAAGGGATGTGCTGCACTCCTCGAGGGTTGCTGTGCTATGTTCATCCTCGTGGTTGAGGATTTCTTGAGAAGTGTTTGGCTTACAGTAGACATGTCAGGCATGCGGTCAAGGACACGATTGAAGTGTGGCCAAGGTGATTATCCGAAGATGCTGGCCGTGCTGTGCCCACTGTGCCCTCTTCCTGTAGCCACTGTCTCGGCACACAATGTACTGACAAGTCTGTAAGGGGCTATGCTGTTTGCTTGTTCTTACATACACAGCATTCTTCCTCCCATCAAGGAAAGTGATTGCATTCACATCCAAAGCATTTGGACATATTGGGCACATTTAATGCCTGTTGTATGTAATGCCTGTCTTTTGTCAGGGCAGTCAGGGCAAGGATAAGTCCGGCCAAGGGCAAAATCTCTGTTGAGTGCTGTGCTCCTCATGCATGAATGTTACCGCAGTATTTAAAGAACAATGCTGACATAGTCACTAGCAATACCAGGACATATTTTATTTATGCATTCACACAGGGCATTGGTCAGCTCTGTGTAAGAGCTGCCTGGGCTGTTGTGAGTGCCAGGGAAGGTCTCATATATCTGCCTGCCTGGGTACAGATGTTGGACCTGAATTACCTTTCAGCACAAGGTCCGTTGTGTCTCCCAAAATATTTCCTAGTCATTTAATCATCAAAAATTCCTCCTGAGCATCGTGTAAACCTAGCCTCTTTTTAACTAACATATCGCAACCTGCTTTTCCTAGTGGGAGCAATGCTGCTTTTGAAAGAGGATTAGGCAAATGCTGGCACAGGAATGCCATGCAAATATACCATGCTTGTTACACAAAAAGGAAAATTAGAGTGGAAGGAGTCACAGGAAGGCTTGTCCAATCCTATTTCTAATTTCCTAATTTATCACAGACTTGCTATCTGTCATTTCCTAACAATTCCTTAGGTGGAGACTGAACCTGCACCCAGGATGGGTTTGGGTCTGAGAGGCTCAACCACAGACACAGCCCATTAAGTCCTGGCCCAAGTGCTCAAGGAGCTCAGTGCTCTTTTCAGCACTTGCTCTGGCTTTGGATATCCTCTCTTTTGGATCAGATCTTGTAATGACACTTAGTAGTAGACAAACCACTACTAAGCTTTGCAGAAACAGTCTCAAATGTCCCTATTTTCATCCAGTGTGCTCTGAAGGAATCTGGAAAAATGAGAGTGCCAGAACACTGATTCCTTCCTCAGTTTCCTCACTAAAGCAAGTGACTCTTTGAGGTTTCTTAGTGCCTATGATCAGCACAAATGCCCGGTCAGTGAGTCATTTTGACCTTCAGTGGCAAAGCTATGTGACTTGGGAGAGGGAGGAAAACCATAACAATAATAACAACTTGCACAACTTGCACTGAGAAACAGTGCTATTTTCCTTGTAGAGTTTCTCTGAGAGATTGCAGTCATACAATGGATAGGTTATGGTTGTTTCCATCTACTGTTTTTAAGCTGTTTGGTGCTTTTCACTGTTGAATCCATAGCACTCCCAAGGCACTCCCAACTCTTCCCTTCTTCCCCTGCCCATAGTCAAAAATCATTTAGGAAATAAAATAGTGAGTTGCACTGTACTGAAAGCAACCTGGAGGCATAAAATATCCATCTGCTTTTAAAAGCAACCTTCTAGGTTTGAAAATATCAGCTGTTGCAAAGAACATGCTAAATAATTGGCTGTTAGGAAAGCCAGAGAGAGCATCTCTTTCTTCTTAGACCCTTGGGACCTTCTTCAGGTACCCTGTAACAGGGAAGGAGAGATAGTTAAAGGAGGCAGATTCTGGTATAGTTTTACACTTTTTTAACGCTTATTTGGGGACTTTTTTTTCAGTCAGTTTTCCTCTTGATTCTTCAACTGTTGTGGTGCATTGTGTATTGTAAGGATGTACATTTGATAGTCTAATTTCGAAAGTTATATGAATCATAGATTCTTAACTCAATACAGAGACATAATGGACCAAACAAAAGCTGCTCAGATGAATATTTGTGCTATTTTTACATTTCTTTTTACTGATTTTCTCTTTTTTTTTCCTTTTTTTTCTTTTTTTTTCTTTTAAGAAAAATGGCAAAGACAAAATTCTTCCCAGCTACTTCTCTTGCTGGAGATTGGAACAGTAACCTCTGAGGGGGATTGTATGGAAATCTGTTTGAAAGAACATTACCCACGTAGCCCCTTTTCCTCTGTATTTTATCAACTGGCTAATTTTCCTTGCTTGCATTTTCTATTATTTTTTATGAAATTCGCTTGAATTGTTGAACATAAATGACACAAGGTGCCTTTTGCTTGCTGTTTATCAGCAATTAGTGTGCAAATGAGCAATTAGTATGCAAAATCTAGTGCAAGCAAGGAACCTAGAAGAAGTCTACTCTGCTTAGCTGGGATTGACACATGGTGACCATTTCCTAACTCTCTCTCTGCTCCCTCCCCTCCTCCCAAACCTTAGTAATCAAGCAAATACACAGCAATAAAGATAACAAATCAAATATGACAGCGAAGTGTTGCTTAAAAATGACTGAGTCAGATTACAATATCTTTTTTGTGTGTTTGTTTTTCTTTTTTGTTTACTGAGCATTCAGGAATTTGTTTTCTGGGAAACATGATAGTGGTCAAACAGGGCTAAATTTCATCACATGTTTTGTCTCAAGAAGAAATAGCGTGTAGCGGGGAGTATATATGTATGTTTTAATATATACATTATGATTAAATAATTAAACAATAAATACATTCACAAGTAAATAAGAATATATCTATATTATTTATAAAGCTATTACACCTATCAAAAAAAAATCCCTACAGTTGATGATTTATGTTATGTGTGTAATATTTGTATGAATATTGAAAAGTGTAAATTGCAGCTTTTGCTAGATGTAAATCTTCTACTACAGATGGCAGGGAATAGTTCTCTTGTTGGACCATCTACCCATAAATATCCATAAAATGGGCCTTGTCATTTTTATAGCTTTCATGCTGGTATAAAAAGCTGAAAATGCGCAGGGATGATATGGTGCTCTGGATGGCTAATTGATCCATTCATTTTGCTTGTTATAGTATTGCTCACAGGATGTCAGACTTCCATAAAATGTAGTATATAGCTGCAGTGTGTTACAAAACAATACTTTGGCACTTCAGGGATACATAATTGAAGTGGATGAATTAGCAGAGGCTAATCCTAATTAGGGCTTCATCTTTAATCTTATGTCAATGAAAGTCTATTCCAAACTTTAATTTTTTTCAGTGTCCCCAGAATTATCTTGCTTAATATTTTGAAAACTTGAAAAAAAGTCCAATTGATCTTTTTCACAGTAAAGTGTTATTTTAAGCATAGTTCTATGTATTATTTAGTACATCTGCCTTCCCTCTCTGTAGTGTACACCCTTTCCTTGTTTTTGTTATATTTTATCTTATCCATTTACACTCTCCACAAGTTTACACCTTTATTATTTTTCCTCTGTCCATCTATAAGTCTCTGTTTTTTCATCATATTAATTCTTGTAATCTGTTCATTAAGGAGCCTAAAATTGAATGCAATTCTAAATGGTAGTTTGACTTGACCTGCACAGCTGCTATTGCCTGGAGAATAACCTAGACAGTTTATATTGATCTCTTATTACTTCCATGTTTGGCACACTCAGAGATTTTAGGCCTTTTGTTTGCACACAAAGCATTTTCGTTATTAAAACCTTCTAGGATTGGGAGATTTTCGTGTTTTATTGGAGGACGTAGCTCGGTGGGACATTCTGGGACAACTTAAACTACTGACTCCATTCTCTTCCTATCATAAATCCTTCCCCTCCCTTCCCTCTCCTCTAATTTGAGTGAGCTCTAGCTTAAAACTGGCTTTCATATTTGTCCTCTTGGCAGGGATTTTCAGCTCAGCCCCAGCCCTGCATGAGCCCAAGTTCCAACATCTGGATGACAGCTGGACTGGAGCTGTGCCATGCTTGTCACACTGGCGTAGGGCAGAGGGAGGGTGACTCTCCGTGTCTCTCCACATAAACTCATTTCAGCCATCTCTGTTCTTCTCATCTGAAGTCTTAGAAGAGAGAAGCAACCTTGACAGCAGCCCTATTGACCTACGTGAGCCTGATTTGCTGCTGCCTTGCACTGTTGGCTCCTTAGTTTCAGCTGGAGCAGTAACACAGCAGCTGGCATCCAGTCTAGCTGCATCATCTAGTCTAGTCTGCTGCCTTGTAGGAGCTGGGGGTTATAGAAAAGGTAAAAGAGAACATAACTGTAGGATTAGGCTTCTTTGTAACTACATAAAATATGTAACAAAACCTCCATGGTATGAGTAGTGCGGAACATGAGATTCACAAGAGGAATGAGCTGAACTACTTGTCTACTAGTTTCCCACTACTCACATAATGCAGATACTAACATTTATTTCATGTAGGAGCAGATACCTGCAATTGTCCTGGCAGGGATACTGAGAAAATAGTGGAAGATGAATTTGATTCAAGTGACTTGGCTTTGGCAGCACAAATATCCACCTGCCAAAAACTCAGATATAAATCAATACCAAAAAAAACCAGCTGAAGCTAATCTCATGATTGGCTTTCTGTTCCCTCACTTGGTGAACCCTATATTTTTCAATTGCTAGCTGATCAATCAGCTGGGTGAGCTGGCAATAAAAGCCTCACTGCAGAGAGGGGATTTGTAGCAAATTGATAGTGCTGAAATCTTTTTATAGGAATCACAGGAGATATATATGTCACAGGATTATCAAGGAGGAAATGCATAAAAAAGGATTATCTAATATATCTTAGTTGAGTTCTTCACTCATTCCCTTGCTTTCTAAAATTACTCAGCTTAGAAGATATCTAAAACTTTCATTATGGCATTGGTTCAAGTTTTCCCCCAAACCAATTCAAAAATGAGTGGAAGAAGATTTCTCTTCCTCCTAAAAATGTGGGCAAAGTTATTAATGTTACTGTGTGAATCTAACAAGTAATTAAACTGAGTTTATTAAAGTGTCCATTTTTATGGGGAATTCTTGCCTCTGCTGGAAACAATAGCAAAGTATTCATTAGCCTTAATGGAAATAGGATTTCTTTCTCAGTTTTCTTTTTATTTTGTTTCTGTATTTTATGTGTTATACCTTGTGTTCTATAAAAAAAAGGGTACATAGAAGTATGCAGAGAGTAAATTAGTGTTAATCAGTTAATAATAAAAATAATGTCTAATTACTTCAGAAGATATAAACTCAGTAATTTGCCAATAAATTATTTAGCATATATGGTACTCAATCCAGCAAAATACATTTAAGATATAAGATTTTAATGTAGCTTTGTGAACCTGCCTTGACTTTTTGCATTGAGTATTGATTTTCCTCTTCTGTTTTAAACCCTACTGTCTTTTTGTCTGGAAGGAGAAAAGTGGTTTTCTTATCTTCACCTAAACTCATGTTATTGTGTCAGTATTTACAGGCTGTAATACTAAATATATGTTCACACAGCAATAATCCAAAATATTTGCTTTAAGGCTAAGGATTACTTTTAAGGTTAAAGATAGTGTAATTTCATCCAGATATAAGCTATATGTAGGTGGATTTGACAAATCACTACGATATATTTTATGATTTCCAACATGTCATTGCCAGTAACTAGTAATACCAATGTTCAAGTGACTGGCTGACTGAGATAAGGGTTGTGGTGTAAGGGAAACACGATCTTGGAGACATATGAAAAGCATTTCAGGACAAAATTTTACAAAGAAAGGAGAATTGCATAAGGTGGAAGCTGACATGTACAAGTGAAACCAGGGTGAAATTATCATATTTAGATCCATGACATTTCGAGCTGATTTATCCTCCAAAGATGCCAACATTTCTGACTAAGTGCTGAGCATGGTATTTCTATTAGGCAAGTTCAGAGCATACATGACTCATGACCTTGGAGCACAGAAAGCCCAGAACAATTTACATCGACGCGGGGCTTGATGCTTCAGTTCCCTATGGCATCATGCAGTACAGTAGGGTGAAAGTAGTTCACACACTTGTCATGGCACAGTCTAGCAACTCTAGCAACAAAATATTCCGCATTTTCAGGGTCACACCTAAGTAGTTTCAGTAGCAGATCCATATAGCCACTAGTTATATTGAGCTAAAAGAACATTTTTTTTTCATGGCCTTTATTTTCAGCAAGACCAAAGTATAAACCACCCCTCTTGTCATTCTGCTTTGGGTAGAGGAAGCAAGTGCTCTCTGTGATCTGCTTGTTTCTCACTCCAGCCTTTTCACTATAGGTTTTATTTCACACAGGCATGTCCTATCAGGACTGATGGGAACTTTTGCTCATGAGAAGTGCATCCGTGGCAAGTAATCAGCAAAACTCAAATTGTGCTAGAGGCATAACTGATTTTAAACCACATCTCCTTTAAATTTTGAACTGGGTTATTTACTGCCATTTGGACAGTCAATCTATATGATAGAAACATTTATTTTGTTTTCTTTTTCTATAATGCCTATCTAAATGAGATTGTTCATTATAAAGTTCACTGGGGCTCTAATGTAGCTCCTTAATGCGATCACATTTCATTGAAATTACATCCTGAGACTTTGCCTTAGAAACAACTTTCCTCTCCACTAGTTCTTTAGTCTACATAAGCATACTTATTGATCTGAGTTACTCTGGTGTTCATGTAGCCAATCTTCTGTCTTCGGACTGCAGAGAAAAACAGTAATCAAAATACAAGAGGAACCAAAAGAACTTTTTTTTTTCTCAAGTTAGTTTACATTTTGGTTTCTCCTAGAAAAAAGTGATTCATAAAAGAATGTTGGCAATGCTGACTTCAGTCACAGTTCGAAATATTGATATACATTTCTTTGTCAGAGTTGTATTGTAGTTTAGATAAACACATTGCATTCTTCTGGGTCTTTTGAGAAATAAGACTCCTATTGTAGCCTGCTGTGAAATTAATTTTATAAATTTGCTTCCTAATAAAAGGTAGGATACCTAAGACAGCAGGGATTATAATTAAAAAGCCATGTGAAAACTCATGGATATAATAAATATTCAAGCAATTGCAGAAATATGGCTTGCATAATTGTCAAGCAATTGAGTGATGCTTGAGTGATTGAGGTCCACGATAGCTTCTCCTCTAAAATGTGATAAAATATTTGGAAAGTTTAGAGAGAGAGATGAATAGGAAGATCTTGAGAAGACAAAAACTATTCACTCCATCTGATGATTTCAGCCAGAACACATTATGACTTAAAGGGTACAGAAAAGAGAATGTCTTACAGAGAATGGAGGAGTAAAAAACTCACCCACACCCTTTCTTTTTAAAACAATAGCTCAACAGCTATGACTATTTGGCAAGTTAACCCTTACAATAGCAGGAAGTATAGAGTTTATGCAATTCTTCAACTATGTCCCATTTTAACTAAAATAGATCTATAAGTACAGCTTGTGTATAAAGTCCACTACAAGCCATATTTTCAACCTCATCTGTAATTACTTTGTCCTGTTATGCACAATACCTGATTCACACTGTTCTCCCTCAGCTTTTTTTTTTTTTTTTTCCTTTTCTTTTTTTCTGGGGGATAAAGACATATTTTACAGGTTTGGCTTCCCTTAAGAGAAGCAATTGGAACAGGTTAATGGCCCTAGAGCATGGCTATGAAAGAAGGCTGAAAATTGGGCTAAAGAGAATCTGATATGAAATAGAAACTTATGATAAAGAGCTGTCTCCTTCTTGGTATGACTCAAGCAACTGCAACTGGCCTGCAGTATTTTCCAGCTGAGACGGAATTGCTAGTGAGAGGTGGGAAGTGCAGATGGATCCATACAGGCTCCTCTTTGGCTTTAGACAGACCAGGAAAGCCCAGAATATGGGGCTTGCTTTTTGCTGAGCTTCTGTTTTCTTTGTGTTTGTCATTTTCTGTTCTTTTCAAAGTCAGCTTTAAATAGAAAGAGAAGCTACCTTAAAGCCATATTGCCCCCTGCATTTATATTCTAGTATTGCTTAGAGCACAGAGATAGAATAAAGAAGGATCTGGCCCATATTTTTTGGTCTCTGTAACTTCCTTGCTCCTTTGTATGTATCTCAGATTACTGTGATCTGCTGAGCTAGAGCTGAGCAGATCACAAGGTCAGTAAGATCTGAGCAGATGCCACCCTTTTATGGAGGCATTTACCTGGGAATATGCTTTAGGACCTGGTAGTTTCTAAGTAATGGCACCTGGCTGTTTTCCAAACCGCTTTTGCAGCCTTTCTTTGCTATAGGTAAAGGTTTCTACCCCGAGATTTTTTTGTGGTAGTTTTTAAAGTTCTTTTAAATGTGCATCCATATACCACCTACTCCATCATCCTTTATCTCTGGTATAGTCTTAAAATTAATTTTAAAGAGGGTGGAGTCTTCACAAATTTACTTTATTGTTATTTTTCATACAATTTCTCAGAAAAGTACAGTTGATAAATTCACGGCAACAGACGTGTGCAATGCTATGTTTATGGAGCTCTTTGGGCAGAACAAAGTGTTACAGCTTTAGCTGCAAAGTGTAGTCTAAAAATAGTTCTGCTTTGCTCTAAAGCTGCTTGTGAATTGATTATTTTTCTCCTTCAGAGGTGATTTAAGCAACTAAAGAGCAGAATGAGTTCAAGAAAGGGAAACGTGACTAGAGCAGGTGGAGTTATATTTACTCTGTGAGCTTCCAAGGTTCTTGTAAAAGTTAGTTTTAGCTTTGGAATAAATCACTTATCACTTGCATATTTCGATAAGACTTTACTTTTGGCAACAAAGAATGCTGAAGTTTTGAAGAGGAGTGGAAATGAAAAACAGACTGACTGTCAGGTAATCTTTTCTCTCCAAGAAGAAGCTGCAAGTGTTTAATGTAGTATTCATTTTCCTTGGCACCGCAATTAAAGAGCGCCTAGCTCCAACGCTACTGTTTGCAGCCAGGGAACACTCATCGTAGAAAATACCTTTAGCTGCTGAAGCTGCTACCCACACTGTGTGCAGGGTGTGAACCCGCAGGAGGAGAGGGACGAGCTGCTGATGGAGCTGCCGGGTGTTCGGGCAGGGGACGGGGCTCTGGGCTCCACATCTCTCACTAAGCAGTTAGTTTCTAAAGATGTTTTGGGCTTCTTGCAGCATCCCTCACCTACATGTTCTTCCCGCCAAGGATGGACTTTTAACTCTGCGTAGCCCCTTCCCCAATGAGCTTTTTTGGTTGCCCCTGTTCCCTCCCAGTGTGCCAGTCACAAGGATGGCAGCAGCTCAGCTGGCTTGCAGCAAAGTGCTGGCACCAAGTGTGGATGTAATTACCTGTGAGCACCTCGGATTGGGAGCAATAGAAAGTTGGCAGTGGCAGGAAGCACATTTTTGAAAATAGGATTCTTATAAATTAAATTTCAAAATGGAGCAATAGCACAACCTGCACAGGGGATCCTGTGTTGTGATTTTAGTATTGAATAGATACAAGAATTAAAAAATAAGACATGGGCCATTATTTAAGTTTCTTTTTAATGCTGTCCCAAAGTTTAAACTTTTAGTGTTAAGTTCTCCCTAAGGCAGCCCTGACTCAACTGTTGAAGCTGAGTTGTAGTTTCTGGCAGCTGTCTGGAAAGGATCTGGGATGGTTGACATATTTGAAAAGGAGCAAAACCCACATCTGCTAGAAGTTTCTGTGAAAGTGAACAAGTAGGAGGTAACAAAAAGTGCTTTCATGTAAAATGCCATCATCTCAAAGCCGAACTGGGCAGCACAAGGTTGCCAATGGTACCCTTTCAGGCTGCCTGCAGACTCAGGCAGGTGGTACCGTATCACTTGAAAAGATTCTATGATTTGGGGAAATTTTTCACAGCCAGTGCAAGTGCAAGCATGATTATTTTATATCTACGGATTGTGAAATAATTCTGCAATAATTCTTGGTGATGGATAAGAGAGTAGTAGTAAACCAGGGCGCATGCACAGACTCGTACTTTTATGACCAGTCATGACTGATGTTTGTGACAGACCCAAGAGCTGTGTTTAAACAGGGGACTGGGAGTCACTAGCCCACACGTGGGTCAGAAAATACATGAGGGCCTTCTCCTGAGGAGGAGAAATAGAGTGCTCTAACCCTTCTCCCACTTCTGCAGAAAATGGGTCAGATGAAGTACATTTAGCTCCCCGGTTTGGACAGCCCAAGGGTTAGATGCATAAAGTGAATAAAACCGAGTCATTCTCCTCACTGCCTGTAAGTCTCACCATTGCATCTAACTGCTGAACTGTACTCGGGGATTTAATAATTCTATGTGTCTGATTTATTATCCTGGCTGGAAGTCAAATGAGGATGAGAAGCGGCAAAAATGCCCTTCAGTACTGGCATGGTATACAATGATGCTTTCAACACTCATGCTGCAAACCTATTTTTCCCCTCTGAAGAATACCAGGGGTATTGGAGCAAGATGTTCCCAAATTAGTTGTAGTATTATGTAAAGAACAGAAGAATTTTAGTGGAGAACAAAATCTGCAGCTGTTTCAGTTGTCTCTTGAATGGGAGGTTATCTTGAGGGAAACTGGCAATGAGAATTATTAGCTCAGTTGCAGTGCTTAGGGCCTGTTTTGTGAAAGAGTTATGTAAGATTTTGGCTTTTTTTTTTTTTTTTTTTTTTTTTTTTTCAGATGGATGAGATTATCAGGAAAGTACTGATAGAACTGGGAATTATGATGAATACCAAAACCAAAGCCACTTTAGAAACTGGATGTTTTCTGACTTCCTTTGCTTCTTACGTAGTAAAGAGGAAGAAACTAATTTTTAAAACATTACCTTTTGTGTGTGATGGGAATTTTGAACTTCTCTATGTTTAAGAGAGGGCTTTAACAGATGAATTTAGGCTATATAATTGGCAAAGTAAGTTGCTTGTGCAAATCTCACACAGAAATGCTTCAGGGCGCCTACCTTGTTGAGTTAAATGCCAATTTCTGCATGTAGAATATTTTTTTTTCTGAGAGAGAGAGCAATCAGAAGAAATGAGGGTTTTCTGTTCTTTCTGTCTTTTTCTTGTTCCAGGAATCACTTCTGCTAACACTTGTGATATTAGTGCAAGGGAATATTACAAAGCTTCTTTTTTTTTTACAGGAATGATTTTTAACTGATTTTGTCATCTGGTTTAATTTCTAAACTGTTTCCTGGCAGACCTGTGCAATTCTCCAGACGCTGAACTTTCGCTCTTTCTCTCTTGCTCATGATATCACATTTTCTATGAAATAAAGAATGACTAAATGAAAACCACTCATATTTCCAAGGAGACTGGACAAAAGCTGTGTAAAACTTGAAGATTTTGATCACTTTCTCTGCTTCATCCTGGCAGCGTTATTTGGATTTTGTGAAGACCTTTCTAGTAAAATTGTGTGTGGCAAAGTGAGCACCCAGGTGCCTGCTGTCATGTGAGTCTGTAGTCCCAGCAAATCGGGGCTGCTCAGGGAGAATTTGGCCCAGTGCTGTCCCCTGCCTTCTTTGCTTTGCTGTTCCCATCAAATGGAGTTCAAAAGTTCAAAGCCAGCTGTTGATGGTGGGCTTGTTTTCCCTCACCAATGAATGTTAAATAACCTAAAAAAGGAGAACCTGTCAGCATAAAGATATTATCAGTCATGATGTTTTGCTACTAGAGAAGGAGCCTGTTGTAGCTTTTGAGATCACATTGTAGGTTTTTATCTCTTTTCTCCTCCACCCACCCATTAACAATGATGTAATACTTTAAATTAAGTGGTAATAATGTATGAAACTGCGGTTATCATAAAATATTTATACCCCTGGAGTGTTATAAACACACAGTGGAGCCCTGATTAACCATAGGTAGTCTACAATTATCCCATGGTAATTACCCTAATTGAAATTGGCTCATACTGGGGAATAGAATAGAATTTGTTTTCTGTTTAGTACTGAAAAATAGAGTCGGCAATTAACTTAGAGCTGTAGCCCCTTCATCTGACTTAAAAAATTAAATTACTGTGTTAGAGCCTTTCATTGTTCCTACAATCTGAACAGTTTTTCAAACAAAAACAATAATCTCAGATACAAAAAAAAGCTGGCTTACTTTCGTAGCCTCTTCTCTGGGTTAGCCTTAACAAAGAACTGGTTGATTAATAACTTCTGCATGCAAAGGACCATAAAGAAAACAGAAGAGCCACCCAAAGCCCTCACAGATACAAAAATCCTTTATTTGGGGAAGCTATGAGAGGCACTGTGGGAGCAGAAAGGGAGAGTACACAAATTTTCTTTTGGTATGGGAAATACTGAATGCTGGAGATGGAGAGGCGTGGTGGAGATGGAGAGATGTCGTGTCTTCTCAAAGTCCCAGAGGGAGCATCTCTAACTAGACCTCTCCTTCCTGGCCTTCAGGAAGTCTTTCCTGGCCTTCCTGGCCTTCAGTATGAAAAGCAGATATTGAGTTATTAGCAAGAGCATGACGATCACATGACAGAGCTGGAATGGGCTAGTGGAACCTGTCCCAAAGCCGAGGGCACTGGGCAGTTGCTTGGATGTTCATCCTAGACCTTGCTGGTAAGATAGTGTAAAGGCCATTGGAAAGGGACAACAGTTAGGTCTGCATTAAAGCGCAGAGTGTGACCAGTGTATCGGAGGGTGAGAATCCTGGTTGCACAGCCTAGTTTTGCCAAATGCAGGAGGCAGTCAGGCATGCTTATGCCCAGCTAATAAAGCTTGAGAGTCTGTCCTGAAATGGGGCTGGCCTGGGAGTGTACTTCAGGAATAGCTACATGCCCTCCAACATTGTTCTAAGGCAAAGAATATATAGGATTTCTGGACTAGATTGATCCCTGCTGGCCGAGGCTGTGGTCAGATACATTACACAGCTGTCCCTGAGCCGAATAAAGGTGTTGCTGTCTCTAGATACCCCCAAGCCTTTCCCTGCAGGGCCGTCTCTTCCCTCCTACTGAATCTTGATCTCCTAGACCTACCAGCACAATTAGGTCATCATCGCTGCAAATGGCCCAGTTATAAAAGACCCATCATTGGAGAATTGAAAGGAGATCACTTTGACCAAACTGGGCTAGGGAATAATGATATGGACCGATATGGTAGCAGATCTGAGAATGTGGCAATTTTAAGCTGGGGGCAGAACTGAGATGCTAAGAGGAGGCTGTGTGCTGAGAGTACAGAGGAAGCAAAAATCACTTTACCTGGGACTGATACTGGTATAACAGGACCTGTAATTGCAGCCTAAGTATTGAGGGTAGCATGTTGCTAGTGCAAGGAATCTCTTCTTTTTAATTTTGTTTTTCTGTCTGTTTGTAAATAGCATGAAAAAAAATAAAAAAGGAAATGCAGGGTGTTAAAACATCTTTTCATGAAAATGTATCTTCTAAGTCATAAATTAATGATTTATTTTCTCAATCTGCTTTTCTTGATATAAGCAGTTTGCTTTTGCTGTGCATGAAAGTGTATCCACTGAAATATCTTGGGGACATGGGAAAAGACAAGAAGAAAATATACAAATAGCCTATGGCAGTCTGAACACTGCTACAAACAGAAGGAAAGAGTGCAAAAGGAAATACAACTTGCAGAAGAAACGTATCTGTTATGTTATTATTGATTATACAGAACCACAGAATCACAGAATATTTAAGGTTGGAAGGAACCTCTAGAGATCATCTAGTCCAACCTTCCTGCTCAAGCAGGCACACCTAGAGCATGTGGCACAGGGTGGCATCCAGGCGGGTTTTGAAGACCTCCAGAGCAGGAGACTCCACAACCTCCCTGGGCAGCCTGTTCCACTGCTCTGTCACCCTCACAGGAAAGAAGTTGCTCCTCACCTGGAGACGGAACTTCTTGTGCTTCAACTTGTGGCCATTACCCCTCGTCCTATCGCTGGCCACCAGTGAGAACAGCTTGTCCCCTTCCTCCCGGCATTCTCCCTTCCTGAACTTATACATATTAATCATATCCCCTCTGAGCCGTCTCTTCTCCAGAGAAAACAGGCCCAGCTCACTCAGCCTCTCTTCATACGAGAGATGTTCCATTCCCTTAATCATCCTGGTTGCCCTTCTCTGGACCCTCTCCAGAAGCTCCACGTCCTTCCTATACTGGGGAGCCCAGAACTGAACACAGTACTCCAGGTGCGGCCTCACCAGAGCTGAGTAGAGGGGCAGAATCACCTCCCTTGACCTGCTGGCAACACTCCTCCTGATGCAGGCCAGGATCCCATTGGCCTTCTTGGCCACGAGGGCACACTGCTCACTCATGGTTAACTTAGTGTCAACCAGGACTCCCAGGTCCCTCTCTGTGGAGGTGCTTTCCAGCAGGTCGACCCCTAATACCTTATATTACAACATACTCTCAGCTGGTAAATATGCAGCTCTTCTCAATAGTTCATTAAAACTTACTTTTGTTTGTCTTTCCTCCTAAAAGCACGTCTTTTGTACCTTTCTGTTATAGCTGTGACTTTGGCTGCTGTTGGCTTTTCTGACCATTTTTTTCCAGTAACAACTGTTTTTACTTTTTCCAGTAATTCCACTAGCTGGCACCTCCAAAGATGAAACTGATATTGGCATTAATTAAAGACATTAGCTGTGGAAAAGGGGAAAAGGAGAAAAGGAAGAAGCTGGAGATATGCCTGAGCAATATTGCTACAACACTTTTGAAAGGAAATACATCTTTATTCCTTTGAGAGAGTGAACAAGATGGCTTTTAGACAGTAAGTCCTGTTCATGTAGCCATAAAGACTTTTTGCTGTCATATAGAAATCAAATTTTTTTCCTCTCTGTTTCTGAAATAGCTTGAAGGTGGATGTTAGCAGAACATCATTTGCTAGAAGGTAGCTATTTGTCAGCAGTTGTGCTGGGATGGGAAGGGGTGGGAAGGTCTGACTACTGTTAGGAAGTCCAGTGAGGCTTCCTACATCTGTTTGTGCCTTTCTGAGGACCTCGCGTCCAGCAGAAGGAGATGATCTAATCAGGAGAATTAACCTTGACCCTTAGCATGACCATGACCCCTTAGCATGACCATGAGCTTTGCTCTTCATCCAGTTTCCAAGGTATTTTGTGACTTTAGTGTTTTAGTAGGAAGGATGTTGGGAAAAGAGATGACATTATCCCAGTCTCTTTTTTTTTTTTTTCCTGTTAATATTTCAGTAGGAAAATAACTGAGGCAAGATCCTGGGGGAGCACCTCTAACTGGTGAAAGAATATGAAAAGGCAAATCTTTGTGAAAAGACCAGTTATGGAGTGTATTGAAAAATGATGTCTTTCCTTCATGGAAAGCTTGAAAAAATATGTGAAAAAAGTGTGCATGTCAAATTTACCTACTCCCTCTTCTGCCTTGGTCCAACTACCTCTGCTACTGTTCCTCTTACTGTCTCTTGTGTAAAATAAGCAGTTACTTTCCACAAGCTTTTTGCTGGCAGACTCTTCTATTGGTCCCAAGTGTCTTCCACCAGGTCTCAGGGTGGTGTCATTGGCATGTGACATCCTCTCCAGGCTCCTCAAAGGAGATCCGGGTGGTTAGCTTTGTTGCCAAGGAGACCTGCAAGGATTCTTTCAAATCAATCCTCTTCTATTGTGTTGTCCAAGACATTTATGTTTGTATGAACGAGCAGGTTCACTTAGTGACTCTATTTTAAACCCTGTGCTAATAACTCTTCGGAATTCGGTTTCAAGGTGAAGATGAAAGAACTTCTCACAAGGGCAAAGTCTGCATAGCCTAAATGGAATCAACTTCTGCTCAGTGCTCCCTCAGAGACTGTGCAAGAGTCGCAAGAGCTTAAACTCATCTGATTAATACTTTTTCTCTTGATTTTTATGAGATATCCAAACTATTTTAGGCTGGCGAGACATCAGTTGCATTTTATGAGCTTGTTCCTCTCCGGCATCGAATAAATGACACAGAGGAATATAATGCCAAACATTGTCAGAAAAAATGGTGGAAACTTCCATACACCAAACAAAATTAAATAAAATGTCCAGGTGAATGCAGTCTTCTTGAGTATATAGTATTGCAGGGCGATACTACATAGAAATATACACACCAATTTTCTGCAAAATAATTCTGCTAGTAAAAAGTATATAGTCGTCACAGTGTGACTCTTCCTCAGTTAACTACTCATGCTAAGCAGCAGCAGGTTTGTGCATTTTCTCGTACGGACTCCTCTCTTAACTTGGTAATACCTTTCTCCAGTGCCCACGCTTCAACCTTTAGAGTCAGTATGGGCATCTTTATGTGACATAGTGTTGTGCTAAATATGTTTTTTTTTCTTTGTTTTGAAGTAAATGTAACTGGTTAACTTGCCAGTAATGGTATTTAACTTGCCAAAATGATATTTAAGTTTTTGTTTCTTATTTTTGAATCTAAATCCATGTTTCAGTCCTCTGGTCTGGTAAAAAAGTCATATTTCTTTGGGCTCAGACATGTTAAATTAGATTTTGCCACTGGATTCCCATTTTTCCTTAAGTTATTCATTTGTTCCAACACTCTTTCTTTTGGCAAGAAACTCACTTGCATAAGCTGTTGGATCAGCTTTTCACTGATTTTGAACTAAGCAAATTTTTGCTTCAGTGAAAAGGAAGAGCTGAGTAAAAGAGTTTTTAGTTTAGAAATACTTGTCCTTCTTCTTCAGGATTTTGGGTGCCCATTAACTCCTGCAGAATTTAGTGCTTTGCAGCATTATTCCTTAAACCAGAGGTGCTTTTGTAATCTTGCCCAGCTTCCTGGGCAAGGAGCTTCCAAGGAGCTGTGCTGTTTCTCCCAGCTGCAGTGCTGTTTCTATCTTTCATCTGTTTGTCACTCTGTACTTTTCTGACTGTTTTCTTTAAGTGAGACCTGTTTTTCTTTTTTTCTTTTTCTTTTTCTTTTTCTTTTTCTTTTTCTTTTTCTTTTTCTTTTTCTTTTTCTTTTTCTTTTTCTTTTTCTTTTTCTTTTTCTTTTTCTTTTTCTTTTTCTTTTTCTTTTTCTGTTTTTGTAATGACATGCAGAACCAACAATCTCTCTCTCCCACAGATGTAAACCTAAAAGTTCTGCCAAGTGTAACACAGTTAATCCATCACAGGGTGGGCTCTTGCTTTTAAGCAGGCAAAGGAAACAGAGATACTGTAAATCAGTAGTGGGTATTTTACACAAATGAAACCAACATCAATAGTATGTGATGCTTAGAAGGTGAATTTGTTGATTCCTTCAGCTGTTAGTTGTTAGATTACATTGTTTGCAGTGAATCCTTCCTTAGTTTGATTGCAGAGGGTGCTAGTGAAATCTGGACCTGAAAAGGAAGATATTTATTAAAATTATAACACTGTAGTAACATAAGAGATCTTTGTCTATCTGGGATTGGTTCTGAAACAATACATTACAATGCAAAATTCAGTCCTCTTTGCAATAGATACTGCAGCAAAACAAACCTTCAAGTGCTCTTGAAAAGTTTGATTAATTCCCCTTATGCTGCATGTTGAATTGAGTGGTGGAGATAGGGGATTCACATTTGTCTTTCTCACAGATATCAAACTCAGCAGTACAACTGGCTCTGCAGAATTTTGTTCCTCATGCCAGATCCAGTTTTTGGATGGAATAAATTAATTCTATGAAGGAGTTTATGGGAAAAACTTATGCCTCCAAAGCCACATGAGTTTGTTTTTGAATTCTCTGGATATTAGCATTTTATAATATGAAAATTCCAGCATTAAAGTAAACTTCATTTCAGAGCTGAGATACCCCTAACAAGGATCCAGCCTACAAGGAAGTAGGGTAACAATTTGAATGTGATCCATTCTCAGCCATTAGCTCATTTATCTGTCAATGAATGTTGAACATGATCCTCTGGATGCAACTCCTGTCTTAAGAAACCTCTAAACTAACAGTTGTGGGAGCTGTTACAGCATAACAGGGGACTTGAGCAAGTTTGCGGATGATAACCAAGCTGGGTGGAGTGACTGACACTCTGGAGGGCTGTGCTGCCATCCAGAGGGACCTGGACAGGCTGGTGAGTTGGGCAGAGAGGAACCTCATGAGGTTCAACAAGGACAAGTGCAGGGTCCTGCACCTGGGCAGGAATAACCCCAGGCACCAGTACAGATTAGGGGTCAACCTGCTGGAAAGCAGCCCCACGGAGAGGGACCTGGGAGTCCTGGTTGACACCAAGTTAACCATGAGGCAGCAGTGCCCTCGTGGCCAAGGAGGCCAATGGGATCCTGGCTGCATCAGGAGGATGTTGCCAGCAGGTCAAGGGAGGTGATCCCGCCCCTCTCCTCAGCTCTGGTGAGGCTGCATCTGGAGTATTGGGGACAGTTCTGGTCTCCCCAGAATAAGAGGGATGTGGAATTTCTAGAGAGAATTCAGTGGAGGGCGACAAAGCTGATTAAGGGACTGAAGCATCTATCTAATGAGAAAAGACTAAACGAGCTGGACCTGTTTAGCCTGGAGAAGGGAAGGTTGAGATCAATATGTATAAATACCTGAAGGGGGAATGTAGGGAGGGAAGGGGCCAAATCGTTTTCAGTGGTGGCTGGTGATAGGACAAGGGGCAATGGGTGTAAGTTGAAACACAGGCAGTTCCATCTTCATGTGAGGAGGAACTTCTTTCCTGTGAGGGTGCCAGAGCCCTGGCACAGGCTGCCCAGGGAGGCTGTGGAGTCTCCTTCTCTGGAGATCTTCAAACCCACCTGGATGGCGCCCTGTGCCCCGTGCTCTGGGTGTCCCTGCTGGAGCAGGAGGTTGGACTAGGTGATCTCTAGAGGTCCCTTCCAACCTCAGCTATTCTATGATTCTGTGACACGTTACACTCTAGACATATTTGTTATGCCGTTCACGTAGGCATCTACTGCTGACACTATTCAAGATGATCTTTAGGTTTGAATGGATCTCTGCCCTAATTCCTGCTCTAACCCAATGACACTGTTCCTGTGTGCTTCTGATTCAGTCTCTGTACATCCCTATTTCCAGGTCTAGAAAATGGAGATAATGCCTCGCCTTTAATTTGTCTACATGGCAGGAAAACTAGGCCAGATTTCTAAAAATACTCAGGCATTCACAGAGCTAAGCAATCGCATAATAAGATTTTCAGAATATCACAGGTTCAGATTCTCTTGGACTGAATCAATTTAATGCTTGCTAATGAAACAAATGGGGCTCAGATCCTGAGGACTGTGTGAAAGGAAGTTGTAGAAATATTTGCCTCTTTCTTCTTGCATAAACAAATGAGAAGAAATCTTGAAATTTTTGTTTATTTATTTATTTATTTATTTTAATTGAGGATGCTTGTCTTGGAGCTTTTCACTGAAAGGAAGAATTGCATACACAGACCCAAATAACAGCCTCTTTTCAGTTGCTTACTGTCACTCTGTACAGTTAGCTGATTTTTCGAGAGGCTTCAAGATTGAAGTGTACTTTAGTTTGAAACTCCCTTTCTTTGATCTAGCGTTGGTCACAAATGCAGTGTTATAAAGGCTTCTGGTTGATATGATTCAGAAAGCATTTCAGAAAACTGTTTGGCTCTGTGGAGAGGATTGATTTCTTTGTCAGCAATACTGATTGACAGTCCAAACCCACATAGTCTAAAAGGAGATTCAGAGACAGTATCTGACAGTCCATCACAACAGACCTCTCAATTTAGCAAAGTCCTGATGTGCAGGAATCATGCACTGGGTTTAACTGTGGGATTAGGCATATAAGGAAATGATGAAGCATGCAATGAGGCTGCCAGATTCTGTGACATAAATGGCATGGGGAAACACTGTCCCGTGGGAGGGATTGCTACTGGAGCATCTGTCTTTCAGGGATACCTCTGCCTGGCTGCAGCTGTACCCTGCCCAGAGAAATCATGTGCTGGGCACAGGTACTTGGGGGTCAGGGCTGGTGAGTGTGAAGGGGGAGCCAAAAGCAGGGCTTGTGACCCCGTGTGGGACTCATTGGGGCTGGCACTACCTCAAGCAGATGTTGCCTTTCCCTATTCTCAGCAGTCTGAGCTCAAAAATGCCATCAGTCTGAGCTCAGTCAGGCTCTCTAACCTGTACCACAAGCATGGCTGGGTCCTCTGGAAGTCATTTCACAGTGCTAGGGTCTTCACCAGAGCTTCTCTCCTGGAAAAGTATTCAGAAACCTGGATGAATCATATTACCAGTGCTAAGCACTGAATCACATGACTACCACATCTGTCAGCAATGAAATTTATTGTTAAAAAATAAGTTGGTAGGATTCTTCAAAGTGTTGGCACCATTTTATCAGCATTAGTATTTGAATCGTAGAACCGTATGAGCTTTCCAAAGTATTAATTTAATTGCACAGCCATGTTCTTATCTAATTTGCCTCTAGCCAGATCTTAAAAATGATTTAAACTTCAAAGATGATAGTAATCCCACATGCGCAAAGACACTTGGAAAAACTATTTCTTTGAAATGTAACCAATTACAAACTCATGTTGATTGCCTGTGCCTTCTTCACATCATTAGCTTTTCTGTGGACATGAAGCATTTATAATTTGTCAACTGCTACCACTATTTAGACTCAGTTTGGTTTTCCCATATTAATTAAAAACTGCAATTAAATAACAGTAACCCCCTCACTATGACTCAGTCTCTGAGTGTGCCTCTGGTCCTTGTTTGAGAGCGAGGAGAAAAAAGAAGTTATGTCAGAAATTGCTGGGATGTTTTTTTTTCCTGATTATCCCATAGAGACACTCTGTGGAGATAGTAGTGACTGGAAAAAGAAGAGAGACAGACTTCTTTCACTGAAGTGGAAAGGACTGTGGTAAATCTTTATGTTACATTTTGATCTCACAGTGCAATACAGGACTAACAAATCATGAACAGAAGATGGAAAATAAAATATTATTTTAAATGTCCTTTAATTATAGGCCTACAAAAATCTTAGTGAACTTCAGTTCATTTAAAAATGATTCCAGTGCTTGAGGGGAAGTACACACCACTCTTTACTGTATCGACCCAAAAAGGAAAGAGGAGCATTAAAAAAGAAGATTTCCTCTTGAAGGTGGTCAGCACTGTGTTTAATAGTCTTACTTCAATAAATTTTAAAAGATCCAGTTGTAGCTGCTGAGTACATTTAGGAAAGAAAGAAAGGCTCTGTACATAAGCTTTATCATATTGCATAAGATTTGTCTCCACTAATTGAATTTTTATGTTGTTTGAGTGACCACATAAAACAGGGAGAGTAGGGTACCTCAACTTCTGTCTCCTGATGGAGATGACATACTTACTGTAGCTAAGGTTTTATAACAATTAATCTGTCTGAACACAACATACAGAGAAGACATATCTCTTAATGTTTGTCTATCCAGATTCCATGAGAGCTGTTTTTTGAACAGCTTTGTTTTTGTTGAACAGCTGTCTGTAGAAAGAAGAGTGAGACAGTGAAATGTATTTTTTAAATTGATACAGATTTCAGTAGATAGCTATTTGGAGTTATTTTTGGAGAAAAAAAGTTTTCAGAGTAAAAAACTATCACTTCAAAATACACTTTGCTTTTCTACAGGGAAAAGATGCTTCAAAATGGTTTTTACTGAGCTGAAAACTTGGAAGAATACAAAGAATTTATTTTTGAAGATAGGAATCTTTTGTGATAATTGCTGGCTTTATGGCTGAATTTGGTTTGAACAAAAAAAAGTATCTTTTTCATAATACAAAGGATTTTTTACTCACTCAATATTCTAACTTCTGTGAAGGTAGACAGAAATATTTTATCTTAATCAAAGCAAAAGGGTAATTGCCTTCTTTATTCCCACTTCATCTCTTCCCATGCTGTAAACATGCTCAGTTAAAAAACTTAGCTGCCTTAATAAAGTCTATGTTATCCCTTGGAAAATCCACCCATTCAGAGACTGCAACACAGCAACATTTGAGCTATAGCTTAAACTTAAGGACTGATGACACTATGAAAGCTAAAATGTTTTAGAGTTGTCAATCCGAGTGCTGAATGGTGTGTCTACTTCTTCCTAAAGCACAGTTCGCTCACTGTCCATACAAATATGTAATATAAAAGTTAAAATTAGTCAAGTAGCTTCTTTTATGTAAAAATAAATACTTTGTTCCCTTCCTTCTCCCCCAAGACCCTGTCAATAATAGTCTATCCTCCTCTGACTGTCCTTCAGTACACAGCAATTCCTTGGCAAATCTATCACAGGTGTCCTATGGACTAGATCTCTGACCTGGCAGCATGGATTTCCAGCCACACAGGCCATGGAGGGGAGAGTAATCACTAAGTCATAGAAATGTGGGAAGGGACTTCTGGTGGTCACCTAGTGCAGGTTTCTGCTCACAGTGAGGGTGCTGCCAGCCCTGGATCAGCTTCCTGGGGTCTGTCTAGCCCAGCCTTGAGCACCCCAAAGGACATGTTTGCATCTCCTTTCTGGGTAGCCTGACCTAGTACTGCACTATCCTTCTAGCAAATCCAGCTCGATTCTCCTGAGCAACAGATTGTAGCTGTTGCCCTTGGTTATAGTATGTGCCTTAGTATTGGCTGACAGGGATTTGCTTCATCATCTCTGTAACTGACATTCAAGCAAGGTGCTATTAAAGTGTCCCGTAGTATTCCCTTTTCCAGACTGGTTTCCTTCTCTCAAAGCATTGAAACCACTTTATCTGTGAGATGATGGAAGCTCTCTTTTCTAGAGAAAGACTGGGAGGGAAGCCATGCAGCTAAGACTCAGCTTTGGGGAGCAAAAAATCAGGGACTGCCAGATGGAAGCCCCTGCGGAGCTACCGTGAAGGGAAAGGTGCCCAGGAGATCTGGCTGGTTTCTGAAGGAAATTACAGCAGACCACACCTCAGCATCTCAGGTGCTTCCCTCTGCTTTCCCTGATTGTGATATTGAGTGAGAGCCTTACTGTTTCACTTCCAGTTTCATACTGAAGCTTAGCATATAGCATGACTTCTTCCTCTCATCAGCTTGTGCTCATCCATGACCTTGTTGCAATCTTACCACGTCTCTGTGATCACAGTCCTGCTCTAGCCCTGTGATTGTGCCTGGACTTGCAGATCTTCCTGATGCCCAGGCTCTGTGCATAAGCTCTGTTCAGGTGTTAGAAGAAAGGCTCCCATAGTGAGCAGGAAGGCAAAAGTCCCTCCATGCCAGGGGGCATTTTCCCTTACACATCTTCTCATTACAGCTCTTCTCCCAGTGAACCTAGTTTAAAGATCTCCTCAACAGTTCAGGAGATGTGGTCATGAAGTTACTCTTCCCTCTCTTGGTTTGGTGAGTCCCCTCTCTTCTTTGTTCATACTAAGACAAAGCAAAGTTGTGAAGGAAGCTGAATGTTGCCAGTTGCTCCAGCTGTGTAGTCACACACTGTTAGATGTCTGCTCCATGTTGGGTCTCCTTCCTGAACTATAAGGTTTAATGAAAATATCACGTGGGTTCCCGAGTCTCCTCTCTCTTCCTTCTGAGACTTTTCCGTTCAGGGTTTCCTGTGGCTGTATTATTTGTGCTCAGTGGCTCAGCAGCAAAGAGAAACAGCCAGACAATTGACTGAACCAATCAGTTCAGTCAGTATCTCTGCAATGTCATAGCAATCTCAGCAATCATCTGCAATGTCATGGCAATCTCTCTGCACTGTCATAGGTCTGGGCTCCAGGCAAGCAAAAAGCCTCCTGGGATGATAAGTCTGGCTAGCACCAGGTGCTTCTGTCCCTTGCAGAAGGGACTTACCTGTCATTAACAGTCAAATCTCTACAGATATCTTTAATATCTTTATCAATGATCTGGATGAAGGATTGAGTGCACTCTCAGCAAATTTGCAGACCACACCAAGTTGGGAGGAAGAGTCTGCTTGAGGGTAGGAAGGCTCTACAGAGGGATCTAGACAGACTGGATCAATGGACTGAGGCCAACAGTATGAGGTTCAGCAAGGTCAAGCGCTGGCTCCTGCCCTCCAATCCCAACATCCCCATGGACCACTACAGCCCTGGGACGGTGGCCGGAGAGCCTCGTGGCAGACAAGGATCTGGGCATGTTGGTCAACAGTGGGCTGAACATGAGCCAGCAGTGTGCCCAGGGTGCCAAGAGGGCCAACGGCCTCCTGGATGGTATCAGAAGCAGTGTAGCCAGCAGGATGAGGGAAGTGACTGTCCCCCTGTACTCGGTGCTGGTGAGGCTGCACCTCAAATCCTGTGTTCAGTTTTGGGTCACCCACTACAAGAAATATATGGAGGTGCTCAAGCATGTCCAAAGAAGAGCAACGAAGCTGGTGAAGGGGCTGGAGCACAGACCTTATGAGGACTGGTTGTGGGAGCCGGGGTTTTTTAGCCTGGAGAAGACGAGGCTCAGGGGAGACCTTATTGCTCTCTAAAAGTACCTGAAAGGAGGTTGTAATGAGGCAGGAATTGATTTTTTCTCCAGAAAAACTACTGCTAAGATGAGAGAAAATGGCCTCAAGTTGTGCCAGGGGAAGTTCCGGTTAGATATTAGGAAAAAAATCTACGTGGAAAGTGTGGTGAAGCATTGGAACAGGCTGCTCAAAACAGTGGTGGAGTCACGATCCCTACCAATGTTCAAGAAATGTGTAGATAAGGCACTTCTTACTTAATAGGCTTGGTGTTGAAGGGCTTACAGTTGGACTCCATGATCTTGAAATTTCAAACACCAACAGTTCTATGATTCTAAGCTCAGGTTCTAATGGTGTTGGTTTTAATCTGAAAATGGACATGTCCAGTTCCGAGCCTTCCCCCAAAGGGGCTTGTTCCTCTTCTATTACAGGAGTTCCTCTTCTATTGCAGAAGATGGGAATGGAGCCTTCCTCCTCCTGACTACAGTCATGAGTTTCCAGCTTTTCCTACCCAAAGAGTCTGTGTCCTTTTTTCCCTTAGTATACCAGCCTTTTCTCCCTCTGTCTGCTGGGAGGTAGAAAATCAGATACAAGGGTACTTTGCCTGCCTGCAGGGTTTCTGATCTGGCTACCCCTAAAGCTGAACAGTTTATTTTGTGAACATCAGGTCTGCTGCATGTTTCTCTTCTGGTATTGTTGACTGAAAAAAACCCAGAGAACTTGATATTTCCTCCCTCTGTAAAATCTCTGTGTATCTACTTCTGTGTAGACCAAGGGAAAGAAGCAGATATTTTATGCTTAAAAAGGTCTCTTTTTCCCATGCAGGTAGATAGCAAGAATTAGATCAGAGGAAACACTCCTCTTGAACATACTAGTTCTGGGAACTGGTGAGTTGTATAAGTACAATTTAGGCTAAGATGAATTTGCCAAATGAGGACCATAAAAATTATATTGTCTCTTCTCCAACAGATCTTAAGGTAGTTAACTGCATAGTTAACTTCCTTTTAAAGTTTTCAGATATGGGGGATATGGATACTTGTCCACCATTTCCAGCAGGCAGGAGTAGCTATAGTTATACAGGAGGCTGAAATAATAATAAAACATTGGAGAATGGGATTTTGGTAGGAGTGTTTAGTATTTCTATAAAGAATGTCCTTTGTGAGAGGTTTATTTTAGGAAATGAGATTTCTGTTTTATAAACATCATAAGACATTATTACAAAAAGCAGAACTGTGTATAGCAATTTCAGGGGCACTTTGGCTAATTCAAAAGTGTGTGGGGAGAAGTGAATTGCATCTTGTCCTCACTTTTGCCAAAAGATCCATAATATTTAAATCAATAACATGCTGGTGCGTGTGGATCCTAATGATACTATGGTGGTCTGAGAAAGTCCTGTTCAATGCACATGTCCCTCCTTCTGGAAATGTGGGAACAATCAGGTCACAGTATGCCTGCATTGCAAGGCAGAGAAAATGAGAAGCTGAGAAACTGGTGCGATGTGGAAGCAAGCAGGCATACCTGTATTACACAGTGCAGTGTCAGGTGGAAACTGCACCTCAAGCCTCAATAGCACCAATGTTTTAATATCTTATTCTATTCATACGAGAAGACCTGCATACTTCTCAAACACACCCTTGAGCTAACAGAGGGGCAACTAACAGAGCCAGAGATGGAGTTGCCTATAAACTCAGGCTAAACCTTGTCATTATGCTTTATTACACTATGGAGACGTATATTCTCTCTTTTTGTGTATCTCTGATAGCATTTGGTAAAACCACTTATCCTTGCCCCTAGTGATTTTTAGCAACTTTTCACCATAGTTTAAAGCCAGAATTTTGGAAAAAAAGGAAGGCTAAATAGGCAAGTAGGCGTTGACTATTTCTCAGCCCGAGTAGTCTTTTCCTCTGAGCTGTTTGCAGCATTTCTAGGTATGTGTTTAAGTTTTTCGCTTGTTTCTCAAAATACCTATACTAAACCAAACCAATCCACTGATATTTTCCAGCTGATCGCTGTGTCTCAGGTATGACTATCTTTACAGCTATATGAAATGTTTGCTAAAATATTCTCATTTATTTCCTGAAAAATATCTCTGCTCAGAACTGTTCAAAACAGAGTTGAACATATAGTCAAACAAGTAGTCATTTGTTGGCCTTAGAAACTTTCCAAATTCAATAGATACAAGGACATTAGAAAACTAGATAATGGTCTATTAACAATTCTGTGCAGCCTCTCTAAAAGTATTGATTCTTCATTCCCCTAAATAGACAAGAACAATTTCAGAAGCATATTCTGACATGGTAAAAACTAGCAATTCAGATAAAAGATATGAAGATACAAGCATATTTCTTTCTTCATGGAAATATATACCCTGTTCAGTAAAATCTTGCAGTCCTCTTCCTTAGCAAAAGCGGTGTCCATGCAAGTTAAAACTTCTGACATCTGAAATATTTATATCAAAAGAGAACTGTTTCAAATTTCTGCCAATGCTCTTCTTGAAGTATATTTACAGAGCTTGTCAAGTGTGCCTGTTTATGGCTGTGCTGGGATGATTGTCATTGATGTGGAAGAAGGATAAGTTTTGGGTGAAAGACCATGTGGGTCCTTGAATGATGTAAGCAGATGACAATTGAGTGGGATTCAAGTATTAGATATTTGCAGTCTAGACAAGTAAATCTCACTGAGCCTATTTTCAAGCAATAGTGTAATTCATGATGCTCTGTGTGAAAGAGAAGATTGTAAAGCATCTAGAAGCATCTAGGGCTGTGTGGATGGACAACTACATAAGATGAACCTAGCCTTGGGAACCATGGAAACCTAAGTTACAGAAAGATTTTGTTTGGTCTTGTCCTTGCTACTTTCACAGCTGGGGAAGAGGGCTACAGTAGAAGTACATTCTACTTATTCTAAGTGGTTAAATCTGTGCTTGAAGGATGTCAGTTATTAATTAAGAACCCAAATTACAAAATGAATGATGTTTGATGCTCCCAGGATTGGAATTTCAACAAAGAAAAAGTGGTCTAGGGATTAGGATGAGAACTAGGGAGCCTTTCAGCTCCCTGCTATTTCACAGACCACCAGGAAAGCTTGGCAGCAGATAGGAGCTGCAAAAGCACACAGGGATCATTATGATTGATTAATTTTGGTCTTCTATTTCTTTCTTTCTTTTTTTTTTTTTTTCTAGAGTTGTGGGTGGGGTTGTTGTTGTCAAATCTCTTTATCAGCCACTTCATCCTCTGTACTGGGTCCAGTGAAGTCCCTGTGAGACTGACCACCTGAATCTAAAGGGAAGTAGCAAACGCATGTGCAAGGGTGACATATGCTGCGCTATGTATTAGCTATCCAGGATAGGTGTGGAAAACTGCAGGGGCTGCTTTGGCACTGAGGGTGCAAAAGCAGTTGCCTGCTGTCAGTGCATGCTCCATCTTGTCCTAGACAGAGATCCAGAGTTTTTGGCTCCTTTGCGCTTAGCAAACTAGTCTCTGAGCAGGTACCCAGACTAAAATTCCCCATGGAGTAAATGTGAGCCTGGTTATTCATTCTTTTTTTTTTTTCTTTAATAAAGCTTTTTTTTTTTCATCATTAGTCAGAGAACAGGAAATAATTTCATCTTATTATAATTCCTACATTTATTTTTAAGATGGGAGGCAGTTAAAAGCTGCAGTCTTGCACACTCCTTTTAATACGTAACATCCTGATTATAGTGGCCCTGTAAAATTAACAAGTATTCAAATAAACCTCAACTGAAGAGGCTGCAAGGCCACCATTACTGCATGACTCATTACAGTGAAGGATGAAGAGCACAGCAGAGTTGTATTAATCACTTGGTTCTGCTACAGTAAGAAGAGGACTTGTGATACTTTATTTTGCCACATACCATGAGCAGAATTAGCTGATAATTGCAAAAAAGCTCTAAGGATGCTGGTAACAACAGAAGGTCTGACTTCTCAGTAATTTGGGGGGTTTCTTTAGTTTTATTTTGTTTTAGAATTTGCAGTTGGCTGGATAATAATGCACAAAAATATGCCAGGTTTTTGCTTTTCACCTGAAAAATACAGCTTCATTTCCTATTTAATGACTTCTTCCCCCCATACTCATTAGGTATATAAAAACCCCACATAAGTTTGAAAAGATAATTTCAATATCAGTGACCTAGAGAGAAGAAAAAAAACAACCTGCAGATACATTTCCAGAGCAAATTTACTAATAACATACCTTGAAGATGCTCTTACAAGAGTCATATGGTATTAGCTTAGTTCTCTTGCCACATGAAGCTACACAAATAGAAAAAAGAGAAATGTGGGTGACGCAAAACTATGTGGTTGCTTAAGCTTTCCAAAGAATACTTGGGATCACACACACACAAGAAGCAAAGACAGCCATCTGAGTGGGGGAACAGATCAGAAGGGGTACTAGAAGATGAAAACCAGCACTGTTTCTAATTATAGGGGGTCCTGGTGTCTTTGGTGTTTTTACTGTTTTCAGGAATGATCAATTTATGGTTGATGAACCAATCTCTGCAACTGGGTTGTGGGCACCAGTCTGGGTTTAAAACCAGACTTATTACAAAAGTTCTCTGATGGGAAATTTGGTCAGAGTCTGGAGCAAAACACGTGACAGGAAACTGCTGATAGACAAAGATGTTATAAACTATCATTCAAGGATCATACCTAGTCCAGAGTAAACTTACTGCTGCTACTCATTTACATGCATTTACAAGAATTTCAGAGGAAATGGTTAAAGTCTTTGGCTGTGCTGGGCAGAGTATGAGAGTGCTCATACTGCACAGCACTCCTTAGAAGTGATGGAGCAGAGAGTGAGCGAGAGTGAGCGAGAATGTGATTGATACTTAGAAAATCCAAAATGCAGAAGAAAAGAGACTTGGTACAGGAAGCAATGAGAAATTCAAATTTGACATTAAAAAAACAACATATGGAGCTTCATATATGATGGCAAATACTGAAAGCTGAGATGTGGGTTGGCATTTGGAAAAATTTTAATATAGCTTGATTATTGTTGTTGTTTTTGGCTGAGGAGCTGTTTGAGAACCTCTTCCGGAAGCCAGCAGGGATTGATTACTGTGCGGAGCAGTGTATGTTCAGTAGCACTGGGCAGGCAGCCTCAAAGCACTGATGGAGCAGCCTTCTGCCAGGCTCCTGGCCTTGGAAAGTTTGCTGAATTTCCTGTAGGATAAATCACAGAAGGTCTCCCAAGCTGGAACAGCTTATATTTAGTGCTTAAAGATATGTTTAGGGTAGAGTGTCTTGATTTGTCCAAAAAAACCATCTGAGTTTCAGCACATCAACTGAAGGAGACATTTTAAGATCAGAGAGCAGGTTGATGCAGTCCATAGCTTCTCCACGAGTGTTATCAACAAGCTTCTCAATTAGCACCAACATCAAGCATATTGCAGGGTTATAATGATGGAGAGATATTACAATCATGGAAAAAATTGACCTTTTATTTTCTAATGTGTTTTTATGTAAAAATAACAACTTCTTCAGCTTGATCTGTAAAAAAAAAAAGTTGTAAATTTGCTTGTAAACGTGCTTGTAAAAGATGTGATGTTTGTACACGCTTTCAAATTCACAATCCTACATCTATATGCTAAAACGTTACCATATCATTTACTCAGTGGGATTGATCTAGTGGGATGTTGGTGGAATTGTTCTTATGCTTAGAGATCTGTGTGTCTCGTGTATTATGGTCTAATTACGCAATAATGCATAGGTGGGCTGTGGGATCAACTTGGTTCATTAAATTAAAAATGAATCCCTTTGAGGGATTAGATTCAAAATGCAATAAAAAAGTTTGGTTTGTCATCTTTTCTGGGTCAGCAAAACATGACTGAATTTTGACAGGCTTTCAGTTCCAGATTATTGGCATTTTCTTCTTTGTAAGGTTGGAAATTTTGGGAAAAAAAGCTATTGCCTTTTGCATTCCTTTGTAGAGTAGTAATAATCATGATGATTTCCATCAGATTATAATTGTTTTTCTTTCTTTCTGACCTGCAGGAGATACTGCAACCTCTCTCTGTGCTCATGGTCTACCATAGCTCCTCTAATGTCTGCATCATTGTTTCTCAGGTCTCACTATTTAACGATCAATTAAAACTGATTTTGATACATGTTAGATTCATGTTGGGAGGCAAACTTCTTTGTTAAAAGAATTATTGACTTAAACTCTTACTCAAAGCACAAAATGATATGTTAAAATTGACATCTCATTACATTTCTCTGTTCTTCGATGCAACCATTATTTTATAAGTAATGCGAACACTAAAATACCCTATACAGTCCAGTGCCATGGTTTATATGGATCAGCCAAACCCAAAGAACCCGAAATTCTCAAATCTGATTTCTTTATTCCTATTTTCCTACAGAAGGTTACAATTTTTAGGTATGTCTGTAGATCTCCAGCTCATTTGCCATGTTGCCATTATGACTTCTGTGTTCATGTGTTTCCACACATGTTGTTTCAACAAGCAAGTCAGATATCACGAAGTCAAACAACCTTGACTTCTTCATATTCACAATCTATTACTATATATAAATACACAGTCATATACACAGTCATTACTATTGACATCCTACATGGTCACAGGGAAGCATTTAGTTGTTTAGTCAAGGTGCAAATACATCTCAGCTAATGCATACAAGTGCAGAGGCAATTAATGTCAACAAAGAGTATCCAAAAGATTTACACAAACTGTCATGTGAGCTTTAGTAAAGTCCAGATGTAGCTGCTAAGTATAATAAAAATACCTGTCATTTTAGCTGTCAACACATTTTGGCATTTTTTTTTTCCAGTTACCCTTTGGGACCCGCTTTGCTTGAGTTCTTTGCCTGGTCTTGTCTTACTGCCTTTCACAGGCAAAGTTAATGTCTGTGATCAATCCTTTCTACTTGCTTCACATATTCATTCTGACTCAACTTTTTCTCTGACTCACATTCTGTTTCTATTTCCATAATCGTGAGTGTATGTGAAACATCTTGGGCTAATGCAAAATGGCACAGGCATCAAAATGTGTTATTCATACCTATGTGAGTAATGCCCACTCATTCTTTGGTACATGAGTATTGACTTGATAGCACCTTCATTTCCTGCCTCTTTCCATTTATTCAACCACTTGGTCATCATGAACGTTTTTACACAGTCACAGGGATGATTCCCCTTTCATTCTGATGATCCACCTCACTTCCCCCCCACAACACACCAGGACTGCCTCTTTAGCCAATTATTTTTGAAATTAGCTAAGTAAAGAGCATAATGTTTCAGGAATTCTGATAAGCAATTAAATATTACAGGGAATCACATGATTCAGTGTTCATATAGTCTGATGAAAATGTCTAGTGTCTTCCTTTTTCTGATTTCTTCCCTATGGACAACAGCCCTCCAATGCAGGGTTTTCGTTCTTAATGAATAAAAGCTCATCAAGGAACTCATCATATTTTGGGATTAAGAAATTACATGTGTATTTTTGGCCTTTGCCACCAACTAATCTTACTGTAACTCACTTGTGAAAAGCATTACATCAAAAAAAAAAAAAAAAATAGTGAGGCTGCAGATCTGGTGCATCATCAGGCACAAAGTAATGGGAGTTTTGAGTGAAAAACTTTTATGCATACAAAAATTATTGCATCTCTTCTTGAACCTCTTTTATTACCTGCTGAGTAAGATACAACATGTGTGTGCACTTGCAAGGGGAATGTTGGAGTAAATTGTATGAAACTACCAAGTTATCTACAAAATCCACAGAGCAAATAGAAAACCCTGAGTGAAAGAATGTACTTTGCTGTAACAGCAAGTACGAGCAGAGGAAGCTGGCAGAAGAGAGAGTCACAAAATAATCATAGTATTATCTAAGCATGACATTAGGGTGATAAATTGATTATTTTTATTACTTCAACTTTATTACATATATAAAGTACCTGGAGAGTTTTACTAATAGTGTGAATTTTATAGACGTTTTATAGATGGTAAGTGACAAATGTGAACCTTTAGTTGGCTTCTGAGAGGCCACAGACTTGGCACTTGTTTTGGAAATGTAGGGTTAATCCTTCAACAAACCAACAATCTGGCAATATCTCAAATTTAAATACCTGATGTTAAGTGTAAACTATTGATCAGGTATTCCCTATGCTCTGCAATAATGAGAGAAACAAATTAATTTCACCATGTGAAGAATCCCTGGTCCTAACCACAGGTGATACTCAAGCGGGGACAAAGGCATTTGGAAATGAATTGAAATTCTGATATTCAACCTGTCTTGAAAATGACACTGGCTTTCTCTCCCAAGTTAATGGAGAGGGAATTAAATCTTCAAATGTAATTTTATACATAGAGGCAGACAGAATTAGAAGAAAATTTGGAGTTAGATAACACAGTAAGTGCAAAAGTTTTCTCATTTGCACCTTTTTGCTGTTTTATTGCCAGGGACAAATACATTATATATGCTGAAGAGGCTTCCCTCTACTCTCCGCAATATCAACATGAGTCCAGGTCCCAGAAGATTTGTTTGTAGGAGGTCAAGCCCATTATGACATGTTGAAGACAGCACAGCTGGTAAATGGGTGTGATGCTCTGATGTTCCAGTTCCAAGTGGGTGCATAGGAGGGTGTCACTCTTGGCTATAGTAGTGGAGGGAGAGAAGGAAGCCCAAAGACAACTTAACTGGGCCAAGGAAATACCTCATTACTTCAGTGTAATGCTGACAAAGTGACATCACAGTGCAATATTAAGAGCCAGATATTATTTTGGCTTGGATGTATCCATCCTTTTTTTTGTTGTTGTTGTTGTTGTTGTTGTTGTTGTTGTTGTTGTTGTTGTTGTTGTTGTTGTTGCAGAAGTTTTCGTATTTTCTAGATGTGTTTTTTTTTTAACATGGTTGTTGATATGACTAGTAATTAGCATTCAGTGCACTAAAGTGTTTTGTTTTGCTCAAAATTAATGCTAAGCAGATGATCACATTTCTTTTCCTCTGGAATGTGAATAGTTTTTCCTACTGGCATGTCACTTTCAATTGGCTACTTGCCACGTCTATTACTTTCTTTTACAACAGCTGCAGAATCTGTACAGACGGAAATTTTTGTTTTTAGACTGCTGCCCTCTAACTTGGCTGTGCAGCAATAGCTGACAACAACTTACTTTTTTCAGAAAGTGCTTTAAATTATAAGCATAAGTAAACACAGATGCAATTATTACCTCAGTATATTGAGCATTCTACCACAATTCTGAGTATTTTTCTGGATTAGCTAAACAATCCAGAGATTTAAAACTTGCCATTTTTGTATGCAGGATACTTACATTTGTAGAGAAGCAGTGGGAGATCTGAGATGTTTGTGATGGCAATTGAAGATGTACTGAACACTTAAATATTCTATTTTTCTCCTGACTCATTCAAATTTACACATTCTCCATGGACCTCCTAAACCATCTAGTTAAAAAGAGTAGAGGTTATAGATAGTCTAGGGGATAGAATGGAACTCAGATGCTTCATCTGGCTTCAGTCACATTTCTTACATTTTGCACTGTGGAATTTCAATTTTCTTGTTGTGAAGCCATCTTGCTAGGAAAAAACAGACAAACAAAAAAAGAATGAGCAAAATCAACCACGAAAGCTGCATTAAACAGATCCTTCATTGTGTGCTCTTTTGCTGCAGGTTAAAGCTTGTGTACAGAGCGAGTCTTAAATGGAGTCAGTAGGACTAATTCTGCATGGGTGTTGTTTGCATGTACTCAAGTACGCCAGCGAGGTGGAAGGCAACACTGGTCACCTCAGTCTGCATGTGCCAGCACACCCCTTCTCTGCAATCATCAGGTGCCTTGAGCCCTGGCCTCCCAATGTGACGCCTGTGAGTTTGAGTGATTGCATATGCTGTAAATCTAAGCCCCACCATGTCCTGTTGCGTTAGCTCCAAAGTCTTTAATCTTTCTGGCTTGGAGACAAATGTTCATATGGAGTTTGTTGCTAACAAATTCACTGCTTTAGAAGGGCAGAAGTAAGCTTGTTTTCTATAAACAAGTTGCCATACTGTGATCTCACTCTTTGGGAGGAGAACTATTATAAAACTTCTGAAAAATGCTCTCAGTCAGGAACTGCTTAGAAAATGATCCGAAAACTTCTGCCTTAACTAAATCAAGGTTAGTTTGTAATGATAAAAAGAAAAGCTGCCTTTGGCAGAATTGTACACTGAAACAGAAAAAATACTTGGATGGGAATACCCTTAAAAATGATCGTTGAAGGACTGAAATTCTGTACAAAGATGGTGAATACTAGGAAAGATTCTTGGACACAGTTCATGTCTTCACAGATAGATAGAACTGGTCACTAAAGAAAAGCTCACAAGTGCTATGTAAAGAAGAGAAGAGTGACACTTGGATTGAAAATGTCATTATATTGGAAGCTCCCATGGCTTGTAACCATCTTTCCTTCATATTTGCTGAGGGCATGCATCTGCATTTCTTTAGATACTACTAACATTGAACAAAGGGCACTGCAACTTTCCTGCTCAAATGAGCCACTTGAAAAATATACTTCATCTTCTGGAAAAAACAGTCATCTCATATTATCATTGTTTACATTTTTGGAATAGTTTTGCTTTCAGTGTCTTGTGTTTTGTGGGTCTTTCCAGCTCAGAGTAGGTTTGTCATTAGGACTCTCTGATGCACGAGACGACAGACACAATTCCTTTTTTGTCAGTCTCTTACTCACTTCTAATTAAAACATTAGAGTGAACAAGAATTAATTATTCTCTGAATACATTTATGGCGCTTGTATGCTCTTAAATTGTTTAGTGTAATACAATGCCAAGATTACATATATCTTTAAGATATCAAAGACTTGTCATAGAACTTTTCTGATTATTGTTCTAAATTTCTCATTTGAGAGAACATGTGAGATACTTATGTACTGCAAATTGTATGCTTATATATGTGAGCAGTCCTTTGGGCTATGGATTCTTTATTGTAGTTCAGTGAAATATTTGTATTCTGGGTATGTTGCTTCTGATGCCTTTTAAAGTCTTCTCCCATTTCATTTCACCTCTGCCCGTCTCACCAGAGACAGCAGCCATCACATCACATATGCATGCATTCATGTTTCCTTTACTACGTTTTGTCTCCCATGGCAGATGCTCTGTCTCAGGAGATTTACTTTCACATTTTGAACAGCTTGAAAAGAGGTATGGCTGAAGGAGTAAGGTTCAACAAGATAGATTCAAAATGATAAACAGGCTGGTTGATAGCATACTGGAGTATTCGGTGTGATTGTATCTGCCTGAAGTCAAAACTGAAGTCAGAATTTTAACAGAAAATATATGAATAATTTTGGATTTTTAAAATAATATAGCTTAACTAAATCTCACCATTCTGTGCAAATAAAACAAATTACTGTTCCTAATTACATTGAGAAAAACATAGCCTTCTCTTTTAGATTGTTAGGTTGCACGGGAAGCAACTGCCATCAAATACAAAAAATGGTAGGGATTGCTAATCTTGATTTGGTACAAAAATGACTGACTTTGCATATGCTTTCATACGAATAAAGAAGTGCATGTATTTTATAATATAATTAGTGTCTATGCCCTACCTGCTATATGCTGGGACTAGAAAAGCGTTATGCTAAGGAAACGGGTCCACTTTTAATATTAGTCAACTTCTGAAATGCATTGAAAAGACAGAAGAAAGCTAGCTGAATCCTCAAACTTCTGGGATTTGAAATTCCCCTGGGACAATACCTTCTGCACTGTGTAGCCATAATTTGGAAATATTCCTCCAGCTCAGTGCCAAGTGTAAGACAATGGCTTAATTTCAAAGCCAAAAATGCCAACCTGAATGTGTTGAAGTTCAGATCAAAGTAAAAGCAATGCCCTTGGCAATCCAAGGAACAAATGCTATCTCCAAGAATATATAAAAATAATTTGAGAAAGTGAACTGCTTGGATGGAAAGAGTGGGAAACTTCTCTACGTGCAGCCATAGAAGCAGCTCAGTTGAGCCTTGGGTTTTATCTCTGAACAATGCCAGCTGCCTCTGCCTATTGCTTATTACTCTACCTATCTGAGGCTGTTGCTTGCAGTAGGTGGGAAAGAATTAATACTTTCTCTCAGAAGAGAATCCCCAATGTAGCCAGTACTGGCTCCCTGTCTTTCTCTGACAGGTTTATATACGGAATGAGCTGAAAAAAAGAAGGGGGAGGGGGTGAAAAAAAAGGGTGAAAACAAAAGAGATACTACATTTGTTGTTGAGTAACTGCTTCCTTTAATAACTCTGGACTTAGAGTCATCTGGAGGAGTAAAATGATTTTTTTTCACCTATCTAGGGACTGGTTTAGGAAAAAGGAAAATAGAGAATGTAGAAAATAAAGGAATACAAGCTAGTTAACTGGTCCTCTCTTACCTAACGGAATGATTATGGAGCTGCAAATTTGAGGATAAAGAGACAGAAAAGAGACAATAAACAGCAGCAGAAAAAGTATCCTCAGCCATGTCTTGCTTGTAGCCCCTTTTCTACATTGCCATGAATATAAATAAGTTTATACGTATTCCAAGTAGAACTGCACTAGTATAAAAGGGGACAGTAGAGAAAAAATTAGGCAAAAAAGATCAAACTTCATGAAAAACAGAACTAGAACTACAGCAATTGTGCATGGGTGCATGGGTAGATAAGGATTTACATATCTGATAGCTCTCTTCAAGGAAATGGAGAGGGAAGCATGTGTAAAAATAATCAAAACAGCCATAGTGTCTGAGTTGCTCTTTTTTTTTTTTTGCATATATTTCAATTGCAAAGCAGTAACTGTCTTCTCTTCCTCGCCTGCACAACAGGCTTCTTCCAGATGGGTGAATTGTATAACTCAGTAGGAGACACCAAGTCGAGGTTCCAGACTTGCAGAGGAAATACAAGAATAAACTGAGACTAAAAGAGGGCAGGAAGTGTGAGGGTAGCAAAGAACATCTGCTCTATGGCTAAGATCCTCAACCCCTCACTTCTTCCTGACTCTTAATTATAGCTGACAGAGACAGAAGATAAGGAAATATGATGGATTCTATCACAGTCACTTATTTCTAACAGCCTTCATAAGCTTTCTTTTGTCTGTGTTAATAACACTGTAATAGTGCATCTCTTCTATGCTATCAAGTATCCTTCCTGATCCTGTTTTAGATCAAATGTGTCTCATTTTCTTTCTGCTTATCCATTGCCCCTCCAAATCCCTCTGATTTCACTTTTCCATTCTTCCTCTCTCCCTCCTTTTGTCACTGATGTATCACTTGACATGATTCCCCAGTCTCTCCTCTGTCTGTATCCTCCACTCGTTTGTCTCTGTTGGAAACTTTTCAATGTATGTAAGAAATGATGCTGTTGTGGATGCCCCTTAATGCCCTTCTCTTCCTTTGCTGTCTACAGCAATGCTTTCAAGCGAGAGCTGCGTGGCTGTGGTACTTTTGATTTCTTCGTGTTTTTAATTGAAGGAGCTGGTAACAAGTGGTAGGTCAGTGCTGACATTGTGGTAAAGTGTGAAGTACTGACTAAAAAGTCATGCAATATAAAACCACTCCTGAATGATCTGCTTTCTTGGCTATGCTCCTGAACCGTGCTTTCATCATGAGGCACAATACTTCATTGCCTGAGATGGGAAAACAGGGAACCCTATAGAACGAATATCTCCTAGAGTGTCCAATTCCTTGCTGAAGCTTCTTAGCTGAATCACAAGCTAACCTGGAAAATATATTTTATATTGGGAGATATAAGACAATGTATTTTCTGCATCTTGAATCATTCATATGAGCCCTATTACATCTGTCAATGCCCTTTTGATGTGCAGATACAAGAGTCTGAAATTTCTCTGATCTTAAAATGTAATGCTTATATTCCGAATCCTAGTTACAGTAACACAAGTTCTTAATTTCTAATAAAAGAAAAATCATATTTAGCTGATTATATATCATGATTTATAAAACATTTATCCATGTATACAAAGATGTAGTTCTGTTTTCCAAGACAGATTCCACATTCAGTGTTTATGACTGTGATAAAATACATGGATATTCAGATGAGTTTATCCTGTCAGTCCATCCAAGATCTGAAGATAGACCTCAGTCGGTGTAACAGATGTGCTCTACCATTATCTACCACTATTTATTCATAGCCATAAATATTTATGTTGCCTCCACTGAATTTATGTACATTTTCTAGGTCTGCAACATGATGAATATTTGCCAGCAAGAAGTACTTCTATGCTGATTGAAATATGCTAATTATCTAGTCTGTGCCCCCATGAATTCCCTTAGTATGATGCCTTTTACTTGAATTCAGGTCACATAGAATGGAACATATCTTTGAGTGAAATACCAAAGCACTTATAATCTATCATTTGATATAAAAAAAGCTTGCAAAGAGATCAGTCGTTTATGACAGTCTTTGTCCTATCTTCTATCATTGTGTGTTTGACATGGAATTGTTTCAAAGTTGGAATTTGTGAAATAGATACTATGAAATTGCTGACTCAATTTTATTTATTTTATAGAAACTTGTAAGGGTAAGGAGAAATCTCCTTACTTGTATAATTAGTTCCCTTTAGATCAGTGTGACACACAGAAAAATAGAAGCTTTCAAGATTAGACAGCAGACTGCGGTCAGCAGTAATAGGAGGCTGCCTACTTAAAGTATCTTTTGTCTAGAAGGAGTCCAAATACAAATGAAAAAATAAGGAAATAATGAGTCAGGACAAAGCATTGATTGTGCAGTGAAGAGACGCCAGCCTGTGCCTAATGAATGGAGGTCAGTCCTAACTATAAATGTATTTGCTTTTACTGTTGTGTTTTAGAACTTTAATGGTCATCTAATGTATTTTTTATGGGATGAATATATTTCTTTCAAAACCTCGGGAACTGATCATATGCAGCTGCTTTTAATTTCAGTGGGAGTTGTAAAAGCTTATTACCCTGCAGATTTGTTCCTTAAACGTTCTTAATTAAAGATGTAAACAAGATAGGAAGATATAATGAAGCAGCTGAGGCAGAGCTGACACCAAACCACCTTTCTTCCTCTTTTCATCCTAGGAATAGTTAAGAGTTGGATCAATTATCATTTTGAGTTCAGCTAATTGCACCGATTCCCCGGCTTACACAAGCTTCAATAGCTGCTGAGTGTTACACAGCACCCTGTGGCTCCTGCAAAGATCCTTTGCCTAGATCATGTTGGGATCACAACAGCATTACCACAGCTAGTTCCGTATTAGCTCATAACAGGAAAATGGTAGCCGAACATTTACGACAGCTTCACAATTCCTCTGAATCACCTTTACCCCAGTGTGTGGAAATAGTCCATAGTTTCCAGCTTGCAAAATCCTAATCCATTCAAACCCAAGCAGAGTGCTTCACATTTTAAAGATATTGTATAATTATCTGGCACTCAGACACCTACACACTCACTTGAAGGAAAGCTTTCTGCAACGACAACACTGAGAAGCAGGGCTTGCAGGAGTTCAAATGACCTGCCCCTCTAGAGTCTCCTAAGGCTGTCCCAACTATAAACGCAGAGGTAATTACTTTCTAGTGTTTGAGAGCACTGTACGCTTTAAAAAATAGAAATGAAAACACAGGGTGTCCCAGATAACTCATTTCAATTACCATGTCATGAAAGAAGATAGATAGCACATCAGAATAGAATAAGGAGATTTTGCCCTCTCTGAAATGCCCACACACCAATGCGCAAAGCATGGGGAATAAATACAACAAACTGGAGATCTGTGTGCGGTCCCAGCACCACGATCTCATAGGAATCACAGAAACGTGGTGGGATGGCTCTAACGACTGGAGGGCTGTCATGGAGGGCTATGTGCTCTTTAGGAAGGACAGGCTGGGAAGGCGAGGTGGTGGAGTTGCTCTGTATGTGACAGAGCAACTGAAATGCATGGAGCTCAGCCTGGGAGTGGATGATGAGAGGGTGGAGAGCTTGTGGGTAAGGGTTAAAGGGCAGGCCAACGTGGGAGACACTGTGGTGGGTGTCTGCTACAGGCCACCTGACCAGGAGGCGGTGGCTGATGAGGCCTTCTACAGGCAGCTGGAGGTTGCCTCACGGTGGCAGGCCCTGGTTCTCATGGGGGACTTTAACTTCCCTGACATCAGCTAGAGAGACAGCACAGCGAGGCACAAACGGTCCTGGAGGTTTCTGCAGTGCGTCGATGACAACTTTTTGACGCAGGTTGTGGAGGAGCCGACGAGGAGAGGTGGGCTGCTCGACCTTGTACTGACAAACAGAGAGGGACTTGTTGGAGATGTGAAGGTGGGGGGCAGCCTTGGCTGCAGTGATCATGAGCTATGGAGTGGAGTTAAGGATCCAACGAGGAGGAGGCAGGGCAGTAAGTAGCCTTGCCACACTGGACTTCAGGAGGGTCAACTTTAGCCTCTTCAGAGACCTGCTGGGAAAGATCCCATGGGCTAGGGCTCTTGAAGGAAGAGGGGCCCAGGAGAGCTGGTTAGTTTTCAAGCAGCATTTCCACCATGCCCAGCAACAGTGCATCCCTGTGCGCAAGAAGTCAGGCAGAGGGGGCAGGAGGCCAGTGTGGATGAGCAGAGAACTCCTGGCAAAACTCCAGCAGAAAAAGGCAGTATACAGAATGTGGAAGAAAGGACAGGCCCCTTGGGAGAAATACAGGAACGTTGTCAGGGAATGCAGGGATGCTACAAAGAAAGCGAAGGCTCGTTTGGAATTAAATCTGGCAAGGGATGTTTCAGTGTTTGTCAGGGGCAGCCCTCTAGAATCCCAGGCCCTAGCAACACAAGAAGTGAGCTGGAGAGAGGAAGGCTTGCCCTGGGTAGAGGAAGAGTGGGTCAGAGAGCATCTAGGGAGCCTCGACACCCACAAATCCATGGGCCCTGATGGGATGCACCGCAGGGTGTTGCACGGGAACTGGTGGGTGTCATAGCCAAGCCACTCACCATCATCTTGGAAAGGTCCTGGACAACAGGGGAGGTGCCGGAGGACTGGAAGAAAGCCAATGTCACTCTGGTCTTCAAAAAGGGCAAGAAGGAGGACCCGGTGAGCCTCACCTCCATCCCCAGAAAAGTGATGGAACAGCTCATCCTGGCTGCCGTCTCCAGACACGTGGAGGAGAAGAAGGTGCTCAGGAGTAGCCAGCATGGATTCACCAAGGGGAAATCCTGCTTGACTAACCTGATCACCTTCTATGAAGAAATATCTAGCTGGATAGATGAGGGCAGAGCGGTGGATGTGGTCTATCTGGACTTGAGCAAGGCTTTTGACACAGTCCCTCACAGCATCCTCCTGGGCAAGCTCCAAAGGTGTGGGATAGATGAGTGGACGGGGAGGTGGATTAGGAATTGGCGCAGTGGCAGGGTGCAGAGAGTGGTAGTCAGTGGCGCGGAGTCTAGTTGGAGGCCTGTACTTAGTGGTGTCCGATGGTCCTGTTCAACGTATTCATTAATGACCTGGATGAAGGGCTGGAGTGCTCCCTCAGCAAGTTTGCTGATGATACTAAACTGGGAGGAGCAGCTGATAGCCCTGAGGGCTGTGCTGCCATCCAGAGGGACCTGGACAGACTGGAGGACTGGGCGGTGAGAAATCTCATGAGGTTCAACAAGGGCAAGTGCAGGGTCGTAATAACCCTGGACACCAGTACAGATTAGGGGTGGACCTGCTGGAGAGCAGCCCCGCAGAGAGGGACCTGGGCATCATGGTGGATGACAAGTTGACCATGTGGCAGCAGTGTGTCCTGGTGGCCAAGAAGCCAACAGGATCCTGGGGTGCATTAAGAAGAGCGTCTCCAGCAGGTCGAGGGAAGTGATCATCCCCCTCTACTCAGCCYTGGTGAGGCCACATCTGGAGTACTGCGTCCAGTTCTGGACTCCCAGTACAAGAGGGATGTGGAGCTGCTGGAGAGAGTCCAGCGCAGGGCTACCAGGATGATCAGGGGCCTGGAATATCTGCCCTATGAGTAAAGGCTGAGGGAGCTGGGCCTGTTCAGCCTGGAGAAGAGAAGGCTGAGGGGGGACCTGATCAGTGTCTATAAATACCTCAAGGGAGGCAGTGAGGAGGAGGGGGCCGGCCTCTTTTCAGTGGTGGACAGTGACAGGACTAGAGGAAACGGCCACAAGCTGAAGCACCAAAAGTTCCACAGGAACTTGAGAAAACCCTTCTTAACAGTGAGGGTGACAGGGCACTGGAACAGGCTGCCCAGAGAGGTTGTGGAGTCTCCTTCTTTGGAGATCTTTAAAACCCGCTTGGATGCAGCTCTGTGCCATGTGCTGTAGGTGACCCCACCTGCTGTGCTTGCACACCCCAGGCGCGGCAGTTTTGCAGCATAGGAGGTGCTGGATGGCCACATACACTGCCCGTTGGCTCCGCAGCCCCCCACCCACACCACCAGCCCTGCCCCATAGGCCTGGCTGGTGCATCACAACATGTCACAGTGAAGACTAGTGTGGCCGAGGCTGGCTGGCATTTGGTGCTGCCGTGTGCCCAAACACAGTGCCATGGGACAGGCCAATTGCTGCCATATTGCCATTGGATATGTTACTGTAGCCATATGTACAATAATAAGCTACAGTATAAAAAAGCTTTTTTTTTTTGTTGTATAAGATACCATTAAAGCAATGTTTTAACTTGATTTATTACTTTCTGATTAAGATGCTGTTAGCTGCATGTTCTTGTAATAATTGAGACTGCTTTCTGCAAGGAACTTGTCCTAGGTTTGGTGGCTGTTTGTTATTAAATTTTAAGAGAATGCCTAAATAATTGAGATAGTGATTATAAGGATTTACAATGCCCGGATTGAAAACTGGGCATGGCACAGATGTCCCATTGGTCATGTGGGGGCAGCGGTGGGTGGTTCTGTCCAGTACCTGCTCCGCTTCGTTTGGCCTGGGCTGTTCTTACAGCGCCCACGTGAACTAGGCTCCTGTTAACGTGAATCTGCCCTAAGTAGACGTTAGTGCCATTGATTGGCATATGCTTCTCAATATGTATTTTTTTTTTAACCTACCACTAATAATATGTTATGTTTTCTCAGTTGAAGTATTGTTGTGGTCTAGTGGAATGTATTCATGGGTCTCTCATTTTGCTGCAAATTGTATTGGCCCCAATGAAGGGAACCTCAAAGCAAAATATATCTCCGCGTGGTGACTTTTTTAAGAGATGACATCATCACATATGCTTCTTCAGGTTCCTTAAATGTTATCCTGACCACAAACACAGGAAAAGTCTGACTGAAGTGGAACTGGTATTAGCTAGCACACAGACTTTATTGATCCCTGTCAAAATCTTATCCCTTTTTCCATGCCTAGATTGCATGAGGTGAAGCAGCCTTGAACAGCTCAAGGCCAGGTAATGAACTTGAATGATATTGAAAAGATGGATATTTTGGGCTTTTTATCCTATCTACAGGCCCAATCAAAATCCTATGACTTATATAAACTGTGTAGTGCATTAAGTCCATAGACACAGGCTTTTAACATCTGTAAACACAGGCAGATTTTCAAAAGGAGAAGCCTCTATTTTTGCTTAACCTGAGACTCATATAGGCTCAGAATTTCTGCTTTGTTTGAGCACTTGTGCTTCCCATTGAACTTTCTCAGAGTTAGGCGCATTCAGCAGCTCTGAAATTCTAGCCTGTGGTGAAATCTTGGATCTGCTGAAGTTACAGGATCTTGGCCAAGATTTTATCTCCTGTAGCTAATTCTGAGCATTTGGAAGTGAATTGCTAAAAATGACATGCCTGCCTTTCCTGATGAGCAAAATTGAGAAAGAAATACATAGCTACTTCAGTAAAATGTATTAAAATATGTGAATGAAAAGCAGCATCTGCATGATTAGGAAAAAGAGATTTCCTTTTGTTTCCTTTTGTAGTGTTAGGGAAACCAACAAAAACTCAAAATAATCTTTCCTAACATGTTTTTCCTGTTTTTACTTTTATTTAGATTTCAATTATCTTTGTTAAATTAAAAAAAAAAGAGTTTTTTAATATATATGTATTTGTTTCCCCTTGGAAAATTCCTTTTTTGAGGGATATTTGTATAAATCAAATGGCTGGATATGAGTTAGGAATCATGAGTAAATAGGCAATTCTCTTTCTGAAACCTCTGTGGCTTGGGACATGTTTGCAGCAGGGACATTTTGCATATGCTTTTTGTACATGAACTTTTGTGGATTGACTATTACTTATGTCCCTTCCATATAGTGTATCCTCAAAGAAGTGATGCTTTTCAAAAGCAATGCTTAGCATTCTGGGCAAAATTTACAACAGAAATCTGCTTCCTACTCCAGTTAGCCTCTCTCTCTGAGAGTGGTTCAGAGCATGTTCTAAATTGTCAGATGTGTGGCGGCAGCAGCAAAAACAGTAGAGCTGCTCTCCCTAAACTGCAGTTGCATCTAGCAGAGGATTTCCCACTGCTCACAGGGACCTCTGCGGTCTGGGAGATGGCTTATGGTTCTGTTTCTGAGCCCAGGTTACACGCTGACCAAGAGGAGAGGACAGCAACACTGATATAGCATTTTACCCTGCCACAGGAAGAGGTGCAATGACACTATCCTAAAATCCACCGTTACCGTTTGCCATGAGTTGCTGTTGTTGTGGAATCATTTGTAACACAGGGACTGGCCTTTTGGACTTGTAGCATGCATGATCTACCTACAGGGCTAATAAAACAAAAGACTTTTGAAACTGCCATGCAGTAAGAGAAACTTTTCGTAATATATATTACATAAAGAATATATGATGGCACACTGCATGCTTCTAACTAAAATTACGTTAACTTCCTCAAAGAAAAAGAATAGTGTATGGGAGAGTAGAAGCCGTAAGAGCAACTTCTTACAGTGTCTCAGAGGAATCCACTTCAAAAAAGCTTAAGAGTACTGTTAAGGTTTGTACAGGTCCTAAGCAGTCACAAAAGATTACAGCTCAGTTAAGTTTTCTAAATGAGTAGATAAATAAGGGGGCTCTTGGGACGCATCATTCTTTTCAATAATCAGCAGAAAATTTGTAAATAAAATTGGGCAGTAGGAATTCAGAGATCAGAGCCTACTCAGAAGACAGTGTTCTGGAGGTGGCAACTGGGTCCTAATTTAAGGGTTTACTTTAGGATTTGATGAATTAGAATTTTTAGGATTTAGGATTTGATGAATATCATCTTCATATATTAACAATATATTATTGCAAACACCCGATTTCTCTTTATATATCTGATTACATTTGGTAAATTTCTATGCTCCCATTCTAACAGTTTTACGTAGCTGTCATTTGGCAGAACTTTACACAGACCTGTATTGTTTTCCATGAGTATATGACAGTCTTGGCTATATCTCTCCCATTATTCATGTGGAAAAAACAATGTACTGAATGCTTAGGTTAACAATAATCAAAATTAGGTTAATGATTTTTTTTTCCATTTCAGAAGTCTGCTTCAGTATTCTTAAAATATCTCATGATGTCTTCTCTCTTATTTAAGCTTTCTTTTATGAGTATAGCTGCTTTGCTTTGTCATTTTTTGAGCTGGCATTATTCACTGTCCCAACCCAAGAATTCCAGACCAAACACCACATCCAGGTGGTTTCTCTCTGGAGAGAGAACCACTTGGTCTTCCAAGTGAAGCTATAGTGAATTGCTGTAACCAATTTTTGTACATTGACATTTCCTGTGATGCAAGCACTAATACTATAATGCCATTACCTTTGTGTCAGATATTTTTTAACTCAAGTTATGGTCAGAAGGATGCTTTCAAGACTGATTGGAGACAAAAGAAATAAAAAAGAGGTTTTTCATAAGCAGTATTCTCTGATAATTTCCTTGGGAGACAAGAAAGTATTTTTATAAGCTATGCCTTCAGAGCAATTCATTTGCTAAAGGACACTAACCAGTGCACATTAATTTGAAGTAGGATTTTGAAGGTTTAGAACAAGTTGCTTGCTAGATATTTATGACTTGATAAATATAGCATATTGAAAAATGAATTAGATTTTACAATATTTTTGTATGTCTTGAGTGCAGCATGCTCCCAATATATTATCAGTTGTAAAGCAGATCTCAGAGGTAACTTTAGTGCCAAATGTCTCCAGATCATATTAGCTACTTCAGTGAACTGTTGTGAGAACATTGCTTTTTTATAAAAGGTAGCTTTTACCATTAACTTTTGGAGGGAACAGCCGAACAGCCTGAAAGCTTTAAGTGAATGAACTCCTGCCAAGCATGACTACTGATTGCTGTGAAGCGTGATTTGGGATGGAAATGATGGTGAGTAAGTTCAGAATGGGAACCTGAATTACCTATATCCATTATAAGCTTGTTCTTTTTGTGGAAGACAGGAGGCTATAGAAATGATGCAAACAAATGGCAAGATCATTGAGAGTGCAAAGAAATCTTTCAGAAAAGGAAAAATCCTGCCAAAACTTGGTAAAATTAACTACTGTTGCGCTAGAGTAATAGCACTGTATTCTGGAGCTGAAGTAGTGCAGGATTGAGGGATAAGGTATATGAAATCTAATATCATCCCCGAATGCTTACCTTAACTCTGTTATAAGAAGACTGTGTAAGGCTGAACCTAATCCTGGCTACACATGGCCCATTTGCTGTTATTTACAGTACATAAGGAACTATTCTTTCCCTCTATGGAAAATACTGAAAATGTTATTGTAGACTTCTGCTGAGCCCAGTCCTTCCCTATTGCAAGTGTGAGGTCTTTAAAGAACATGATTCAAAGATTTTTAGTTCATCAGAAGAATTATGTGATTGCAATCTACTGAGATCTGCGGGGGAAAGGCAGGATTCTTCTCACCTAATTTATCATATCTCTGACGCAGATAATCTACATCTGTTTCACTCACTGTAGACTCGCTTTGAGTCAATGAAGAGGAATAAACACTTTAAGGACATGAATCATCCGATGCGTTTTAGACATTTACATTAAAGTTGGATCATTTCCACTGTAGCACTGCCTGTTTCCTCTTTATTTGATTATAGAGAGAACATGGCTCAGAAATAGATGTCACCATCTAAAGTTAGGTGAAATGAATCCCACACAGACAAACTGTTGTAGGGATGCTAGCTGAATGGGAGATTCAGGAATATCTTTTTCACGGTGTATGGAGGAGGAAGTATGGAGATGACTGGAAAGGGGTGGATGAAGAAGAAGAAATCTATGCAAGAAAGTGAAGAGATGAAAGAAAGAACCACCCCCCCACCCTCAAATGAAACGAATGAATAAACAGTGTGGTGAGAAATTTGCGTCTGCTAACAAATTATTCAGAGTAGTCTCTTTGGCTGACTGCAGAAAGCTGTAGTGGAAGCTCAATACTGAGTAACTGGATAATGAAATGACAGATGAAAATTAATGCTCGTAAGTGCAAAGTAATGCAATTGGAATAAAAATGACTCAAACTATTCATACATGGTAACACCTCTAAATTAGTTATTGCCCTCCAGGAAATAGATTTCGGAGGAACTGCTGATAGAAATTTGGAAACAACAGCTCAGGGTTCAGAGCATATGAAACACCAGGAATTATTGAGAAAGGAAAAGAGTTAAAATAGAAAAGGTTGTTATGCTACTGCACAAATTCGTGGTGCTCCTACAGCATGAATGCTGTGTACAGTTATTCCCTTGGAGCATCAAGGCAGGAATAGGAAAACTAGAGATGAGATACAGAAGCGTGTGAAATAATCTGTGATGATGAAGTTGCTATGAATGGTTTAGGAAGATAGATATCATAAAATCACTGAATGTTTGAAAGGACCTCTCAAGTTCATTTAGTCTAAACCCCTCTGCTCAAGCAGGGTCACCTAGAGCAGGTTGTCCTGAACTGTATCCACATGGATTTTATATATCTACAAGGGTAGAGACTGCACAGCTTTCTGGGCAACCTGTTCCAGTGCTCAGTTCTCATAGTAAAAAAGCTCTTTTTTATATTCAGAGAACATCCTGTGTTTCAGTCCAAGCCCATTGCCTCTTACCTTGGTATGACTCCATAATATACTTTCTCCTGTAAGGTTGAAGACCTATGAAATCATCAACGGCTGGTTTAAAGTGAACAAAAGGAAACACTGTTTCACATGATAGAATATTAAATCATGGCATTAATTGATGAAGGAAGCCAAATGAATAAAAAAAACCAGATATTAGATGAAATCAAATGTATATATCGGAGAGTATTAAACATTATGATCCAAGACGAATTCTCAAGTAATAATTTTCTAAATTGCTAACTGCTGGAAAATGTCATTTGTTTTATACCTCCATAATTCTGTTATATCACTGTATACTTCCCTGTTTTACATAATTTTCTGAAATTATGTACATGGTTGCTGGTAGTTGCTGTTGGACCCATGTTCTGGGCTGCACTGGCATTTAGTCCATGGCAGTTTGTGCTGGTAGCTGTGAAGAGGGTCTGGAATGATGGAGAATGTCTGTTCCAAATCTGAGTCAAGTAGATGACCATTGCATAGTTGACCTCTTTGGACATAAGTCTGGCATAAAGAATGGCACAAACTTTCCCAAAGAGGCCACCAAAGTATAACAAAGTACATTTCTGCCCTTGGATAAAGTGTTAGAACTGAGAGAACAGATAAAACATTTTGTTTGTAATTTGTCATTACTGTGAAGGAAAGGATCTTTGGTTTAGCTGTGGGAAAAGCTGCCCTGCTTGAAAAATCATACCGAAAGCATTACACTTGGTTGAAACAGGCTGTACTTTGATCACCAAGAGTTCTTAGCAATTGTTGGTGGTGTAATTCAAAACAATAAGATAATGCTTTCTGAGAAGTGAAAGACTCTCTTTTTCTACTGTCTCTTCACAGTCAGGATGTATGTCTCTGGCCCCTTAAAGATCAGAATAAATACATTAGATTCAGACTTACTCCTTTTCTGGCAGTTGGATTTCTCTTAATTGCAACTTTTCTCCTTGCTTGTGGAAGGAAACAGCAGAGATGCAGCAGACTCAACTAGATTGTAAGAGCTCCTTATTCCACAAACATTCTTTACATCTAAATAATGTAATAAGGGCAACTTAATTACCTGATTAATTAGGATATCTTAATTCTTCCCTTGTTTATGTTTTACAGTAATAGAGCCATAGATTTTTCTTTGACTGGTGTCTGTATGCAGAGTTGAAATTAAGTCTGAATCTCCTCTTACTGCATCAGATCAATTTATTTTGCTAAAACAAAATGGACGTAGGCTACTGCATTGCAATGTGACTAAGAAAAGTTATGACATTATTAAGGTGTCAGAAAGTATTTTTATTGGCTGCTTTATTCTGAAATGAATACTGTCATTTAAAAAGTGCCATACTGGGTTTGTTAAATTGACGGAAATTTTCAGTGAGGTTTGGACTTGTACCCAAAGAATTGTTCTGCTTGGAAAGGCAAGGTAAAAAAGAAATGCAAATAAAAAGAAGCATCCTGATACCTAATCAAAATCCATTAGTCCATTCAAAATCATGATTGCAGACTCCAGTGATTACCATCCTCCAACAACAGTTTGAGGTCCCTCCCCTGCCTCCCTCCAATGAGAGGCAGAAGGACAGGTGCCATGTTGGATTACCTAGATCCTATGAGCATTAATTAATTAATTCCAAATCTTTTCATATGTTTTCCCGTTGACACGGCCAGCCACGCGGTATACTGTAATTCCTTGTGAGATTTTCAGAACTGGATTTGAACCATTTAAATTGATAAATTTGTTTGTCTCAAAGAAGGACTGATACGGCTTAGCAGTTTGTAAGATGCACCAAACACGGCATTCCGGTGGCAGCAAGTGTCATTTTAAGAAGAAAAAATCCTTTTTATTTTGTGTTTTTGTTTTTGATACATCAGTGGAATTCCGCTGTTCTATATGATTAGATGATTATAGATGAGGCCATATAATACAGTAGTGATTTATTGTTGTTATAAAGTAATATCTTTTCTTTTGCAAGCCTGATCGAAGAAAATTCACAGGCACATATGGAGTCTTGCTTCTGTACAGCAGCTGAGGCCACCACACACATCATCGGAGCAGGAACTATGATTGAGTCCACCCAGCAGTTAGTGAGGGCTGGAGGGATGATGAACACAGGGTATAAAGGAAACTAAAGTGACACATATCAATATTTGACTGCAAAATCTTTGTGAGGATTACCATGTTGTCAGTTCCTGTCTTTCAGGGTACCGTGAGCAAATCTCCATTTCTTATGCAGTCATTTTATCATTACAGCTTTACACATAGTACTAACATGCCGGAAAATGCTGAGGAATGAGGAACTTTTCCTCTAGGACACCAAAGAATCGTGTCAAAGGGCAGAAGCAGCAGGGTTCCTCCACCAACGGGAGGAAAGCTGGGCATGGAAAGCTGACCCAGTGGGGTGCAATCCCATGGCACCAGGTAGGCAAGCAGAGCAGCAGTGACGGCAAAGGGCCCTAGAGACACTCCAGTGATCATTGGGCTAGACAAGGAAGGAGACAGGTCAGGTCTGAGATCCACCCAGGGTATGGGGGAGGCCTCAGGTGAGGCTGGTCAGGGCTGGGGAAGCCTGGAGAGGCTTGTTCATCTCTCAACACCCTGGCACTTTGTTAGAGGCTGCACAACAAATGTTACTGTTGTGTTAGTAGATTTGATCTTGAGACAGTGAATTTAAGCTCACCTGCAATTTAATGTAAGGCCTCTATCGCAGTCCCGTGAGCACTGTGATACCTGTCTTCTGCTTCTTATGATTCTACAGTTTTTGTATATAAAGTTTCCCGCTGCTTTTTGGATTTTCTTCTTGTCATGCCTGGACAGCTTTTGGCAAAGTAATTCCCCACTAAATTCTTTGCTGTCATTGTTAGGACACTTCTGATACTCAGATAAGCACACCTGAAAACCATTTATATGTTTCTGTGTACTACAGTCCTTTGTATGAATATACTTGTAAGAATGTGCATCGTTCTGAAATAATTGTTGCCTGTAAGATTATAACAGCCTTGTTAATGCAGATATTGTCTCTCAATAGTAATTCCAAAGGGTATTTTCTATGATCTCTGGTTTTCTTTTAATGAAAGCCAATAGATTGTAATCTACTACCTTCCTGTGTTTTCCAGTGGCTCCACTAGTCAAGAACGATTTCGAATTAAGCCTCTTATGTTTTGATGCTGCTTCTGCTGTTTTCCTTGTATATTCCCCTTCCTCCCACCCCAACCCATATGATTTGAATATTGTCTGAGCATGATTTTAGATTTACAGAGGCATATTCCATACTTTCTTCCGCATGGGATATGCACACAATTTCCCGGAGTGCTAGATGACTTCTTTTAAGGCATAGCTAAAAATCTTCTCCCCTTCCATCTACCTCTGAAGAAGTAATTTCATTGCATCCCATGTTTGTCTCTCCCGGACTGTCAGTCACAAATGAAATTGTTAACCCTCTTAAAATCAAAAAACTAAAACTCTCTGGATTTGAAGAGATTGCAGCCTTGGTAAATTGCTTTACCACCTGGCAGATCTGATCAATACTATCTTTTCCTTTAACATAGTATATAGTTTAAAGTTAAAAAAAAAAAAAAAAACAACAAAGGCAATGCTCAAGGGCTCGATTTATCATAAAAATGCATTCATATTTTTCAGACTGTAATATAATGTCGAACTCTTTGGACTGGAATCTGTTAACTCCAGTTTAAGACACATTCTATATAATAAGACATCACCAAAGCAAATGCATTTCAGATTCTTATTTTCCTTTGAGCAAACCCTTTTTGACATCCTTGATGTCAATTCCTAAATGTTGTGAGCTACATCTTCCTGGGATTCCTGTAGCTCCTGAGGAAGCCAGAGGACCTCCCCGCTTGCGGCTACCTAGGGAAGAATATGTGCATTAGATGTGAAGAAGAAAGAAATGCAGAAACTGAACAAGGCAAATCCTCTGGGCATTTGGAGTCACAGATTCACAGATTATTTAAGGTTGGAAGGGACCTCTAGAGATCGTCTAGTCCAACCTTCCTGCTCAAGCAGGCACACCTAGAGCATGTGGCACAGGGTGGCATCCAGGTGGGTTTTGAAGACCTCCAGAGTAGGAGACTCCACAACCTCCCTGGGCAGCCTGTTCCACTGCTCTGTCACCCTCACAGGAAAGAAGTTGCTCCTCACCTGGAGACGGAACTTCTTATGCTTCAGCTTGTGGCCATTACCCCTCGTCCTATCGCTGGCCACCAGTGAGAACAGCTTGTCCCCTTCCTCCCTGCATTCTCCCTTCCTGAACTTATACATATTAATCATATCCCCTCTGAGCCTTCTCTTCTCCAGAGAAAACAGGCCCAGCTCTCTCAGCCTCTCTTCATACGAGAGATGTTCCATTCCCTTAATCATCCTGGTTGCCCTTCTCTGGACCCTCTCTAGAAGCTCCACATCCCTCCTATACTGGGGAGCCCAGAACTGCACACAGTACTCCAGGTGCGGCCTCACCAGAGCTGAGTAGAGGGGCAGAATCACCTCCCTTGACCTGCTGGCAACACTCCTCCTGATGCAGGCCAGGATCCCATTGGCCTTCTTGGCCACGAGGGCACACTGCTCACTCATGGTTAACTTRGTGTCAACCAGGACTCCCAGGTCCCTCTCYGTGGAGSTGCTTTCCAGCAGGTYRACCCCTAATCTGTWCTGDTGCCTGGGGTTATTCCTCCCCAGGTGCAGGACCTTGCACTTGTCCTTATTGAACCTCATGAGGTTCCTCTCTGCCCAACTCTCCAGCCTGTCCAGGTCCCTCTGGATGGCAGCACAGCGCTCCGGAGTGTCGGCCACTCCACCCAGCTTGGTGTCATCCGCAAACTTGCTCAGGGTGCATTCCGTGCCCTCGTCCAGGTCATTGATAAACAAGTCAACCGATATTAAAAATGAGAGCACTGACACCTCTGCAGTTTGTTTTCTACTACCCATGGGTATTAGCTGCTAGAAAATGCCAAGCATCATCATCTTGTCCTTGAACCTGAAATACAAAATGCCTCCCAACACAACTCTTAGCTAAACTGAACCTAACTGCAGGCTCTCAGCTGCACTGTGTTCAAATGTAATGCCTGATTCATCTTGCAAATTGGCTCAGATCTTGCAGCTTAGCTGAAGAAAATATGAAGCAAAGTTCAGTTCCTCATTTTTGAGACTGCTGTTTTTTTCACACCTTTCTCATTGCTGGGTATTAAATATGAAGTTAGATACAAGGGCTGCCTTCTGCCACATGTTTTATCAGCCTTTGTGGTCACATGTACAGCTGGAAAACAAAATGATCCATTCAGTCCAGTGAACTGCTTCTTCCTCCCCTTCCCATCTCATTTAAAATTCTGGAAGTGAACATTAGTTATTATATATAACACAGTCCCCTGTATAGGTATATAAATGTCTGCTACGGGTAATGGATGAATCGCTGGCATACCTAGGGGAATGCTGTAGGACTTTTGTTTTTAGCACAGAAGGATCTAAATTTGTTATTCAGCAAATTGGATTGTGGGGATTGCTACACAATTACAGTCATACTTCAGAACAGATGTTCAAGTTGGAGACAACTGCCAATGCACCTTTGGAAATCCTATTTGTGTAAATTTACTTCTGTTTCACCCAAGATGCATTATAATCTTGACCTAGTTGTCCCAACTCTACAAGATACGTTTTTGTGTGTGTGTGCTTAACTCCTTGGGAAAATGAAAGAAGACTTCTACAGCTGTGTGATGATACCTCAGGTGCTTGGGTCTTCACAGAGAGCAGCTTCTGGCTGCTGCCCACACACTGTTCCCATGGCTGCATGTTCCAGCATTACCTCTTTTGCTGTTCTTGTAGATGAGCAGTGGACTGGATCAGGGATCTCATATGACTGAAAACAGCCAGTTCATTTGCCAGGTTACTTTTCAGACAGATCTGTTCTCTGTTCAAGTTCAGAGCACAAGCATTTGCGGTTGCACAACAGAGAGGAAGAGGAAGGAAGACAGAGATTGCTGTAAATGACACAGTTGAATGAGAAACCATAGCTGGAAATCTGTTCCACACTTTTTCTTCTGCTCCCCAACAAATGTAAGATGTGATGTAAATGTAAGAGCATTTTGGGGGACAGAGAGTCCTCATAAAAAGGAAATGATTCAACTCTGCTTCCTGTGAAAACTTAGTGTTCTTCTGGATGACTTTCACTACACCTAAGTTTTGTGTGCTGGAGCTGCTAGGCTGTGAAAGAGCTGCTCGAGGAAGTACTTACTGATGTCAATGATTAGCAAGGGGAAAAAACAGTTTAGGCCTGGGTCCACAGATTTGGAACTAACTACAGGAAAGGGAGAGCTGCCAAGATTTTTCCAGAAATCCCCTCACAAACACTGAAGGTGTGCAAATGTACCCAACTGAAGTAGCTTCGCAATAGTGAAGCTGTTTCAGCGATCTTCAGTATCAGCAGATTAGGTGAGTGTCATGGAGAAGATGACAACACTCTTCATTTAGCAATGGGCAAGGTCAGAAAAGCATAGATTTTCATTCATAGTGTTTATTCTCTCAGTGACTCATTGATATGCAGCATTTTAGACATTGATACAAGTTGTGTGTCTGTGTAGAGGGCAGAGAGAGGGTGAATGGATGGTCAAGGAAATTTACTTGGTCAAGTAAATTTATCCATTCATTTTTACAAAGGAAAGCCTAGTAGTGAATATAACATGACAAATATCTGTACAAATATAGCATAATATACCAGACTGTACTGCACTGCCAACACCTACCTTGGGCAACAGGAACAACTCTTGTAAGATTACTGTTTCTTAAATACCGAACATTCAAACTCAAAAACATAAAATTGAGAGTGAAAAGATTTAAAATCCAGAAGATTTCCTAAGATAATTGTTAGGTGGTAACCAAGAGTTCTTGTCTTTATGCTTATCTCCTATCAATGTAGCTTCATTTACTTCCTCTGATTTTCTCATGATTTTGTTAGATCTGATTTACATCTATATGAGAGGGAACAAGATCAAAGCAGTGATGAAATCTTTAAGAGTCATTTTGCGATTTATTTTTCTCACCTTCACTAAAGTAGAACAGTTTCATAATTGACACAGATCTCTTTATAGACATTAACCAAAAAAGTGTTTAAGTGCCTGCTTGTCCAAATCTACTCCCCTCCAAGAAAACATAGCCTGACCTCATGTATATTACTGAGTGGAGATATCTTCCTGAATCGGGGTGTTGTCAGGTAAATTTAGTTCTATACAGATGGTGCCATACATAGGAGACTAAGTGGCATTAGCGATAATCTAAAAGAACACATCGCTGCATTTAATTTTAACTATACAAAATGCCGCTGTATTTAATTTTAACTATAAAAAATGCTGGGATCTGCCTTGTGCAATTGTTCACTATGTGTTTGTACTCTGGAGATAAATCTGAGAATGTCAGGGAATTAAATTTCACTGAATAGAAAAGAAAACAATGAGAATGGGTGTGTTTCACATTTCTTAGATAATTATGGTTGCAAATAAAAAAATCAAGAAAATTACATTTTCAGCATATGATAGGTAAAACAGCCACAAGATGGCAATACACAATCCCTCCACATATGGCTGAAATGTAATGCCTCTGAGCTTCAGGGAATTCAACAAAGAATAGACAGAGAGTAATCCCTTTAAGAAAATATAAGTGATCCCATAGTTGCTGTAAGCAACTCTTACTCCTTTTTGCTTTCCTGAGGTTTCTCCCCAGTTACTGCTGTTCGCTGGCAGGGATTGGTTTGAATGACTGAGGGTGATGCAACATCCACTCATGTCTCTGCAGCAAGAAGCAGGTGTGTAGCTGTGAATGTTTCAGAGAGAACAGAGCCGGTGCTTGTCAGTCCAAAGGCTCCATCAGCAGTGACAAAGAAATGAATGCCCTTCTTTCTGGAATAATAAAAACGGAGACAGCTTAATGTTACAAAGAGGAGTAGTACAGCCTTCAAAGCTGTGCATCAGAGAGAGCAACAGGAACTTACACCGCCAGCAAAGGACTGCATTACAAGCCGTGGAGAAAAGACACCTCAGTGTCTTGATTCAGGACGGCTCTGAGTCACCCGTGTGAGGCAGCCGTGAAAAAAGCGCAGGTGTAGCGGGCTCAGCCCGCGTGGCGGCTGTCCAGGAAGGACGTGGCCTTGCTGGTTGCTTGCATTCCACTCGTGCCACGTTGATCCGGTATGCCAAGGCCTCGCTGACGCAGCTCCGAGAAGATTGCCCTCCCGTCTCCTGGAAATGTAACTCGGCTTTCTGATGTGGTTACAACAAAAGGCGGGATGTCAGGAAGTGCCTCGTTCATATACTGTGTTTACAGAGTCAGGATTAAATTAATCACTAGATCTGTAGGCAGGGGGAAATTTTTCTCAGGTCAGAGGGTTAGGGATTATTGAATATGGTTTATGTTTTCCCGTGTAACAGCAGGGTGTTACTTGTGTCCTAAGACAACCTGGGAATTTAATTTAAAAGTGCTTGCCTGTTTTCCTCACAGGTTATTGTGGCTTCTGGTATTACGCTCCAGCCTCCAGCATGTGCCATAAGCAGGTAGCTCTGAGGGCTGCTTACAGTGAGCGCTGCAGTTGTACAGCTCTGGCCTAAACAGCATTACATTTTTCCATATGGCCCTATAAAATAATATTTCATTAGACCTCATCCCAAAGCGTCAGGGTTAGAAATGCTGAAGGAAGTGACAAGTTAAATGAATCCCTAATTTCACTCTAGACCCCAAATGCCAAGCTGTAAATGAGAAGTTTTATTCCATATCTGTTGTCCTGGGTAATATATTCAGTACTCTGCTGGCTTTGAATTGCCATCTTCTTACTACAGTCTCAGATCCCCTGCCGCTTGCAGGTATTGGAATAAGTAGTCTATTAAATTGTTGACCATTTCAGATGATCCCAAGAAAGGTCACACTTCATGCTATCCTATCCTCTGCATAAAATCAGTTGGGCAGCTAATGCAAATTGAAATCCTTCCCAGCTCTTGCAGACATCTGGGCTATAGTTTGTAAGTGGAATTTGAATTGCTAATCAAATTTTCATTACAGTTTGCCTGTCTCTTTTATAACTCTGAGATTTAAGAAGAAGTTATATGCATCACCTGACAAATTTGATAGTAGACTATTCTGTATATTTCTATTTATCCAGTCAAGGGCTGAAATTTATTATGATATTTGATATTTTGTTTTTTGATATTTTTATTATTCTAATTTGCATTTCAACTACTTTCCTCTTTTCACTAATGCATACTTTCAATGAAGATAAATATATTTTGCCTTTTGTAGGAATTGCATTATTATAACCCAAGATGGATTGAGAGACAGTTAATGCGAAGTCTTTTTTCTTCTAAATATTGTTTGTTCTGGATGAAGACGGACAAAGGCATCAAGATACTGATGGGCTGCTTTACGACACCATCATCCATGCGTGAAATGTATTAATAATTGTAGGATAATGCAAAGATTCAGGGTTTACATGAGGAAAATAGAAAACAAAAGAAAGGATGACTTGGTTAAAGGGATTCTGTCCCGCAAGGACTAGATGGTGCCAGGTGATCTTTAGACCTTGGTTCCATTATTTCTTGTTACCATCTATAACCACTAGGTTATAGCAATCTGAGTCGTGGTTATGGCTGTGCTATCTGAGTTAGAATGACTTTTATTATGAATTGTTTCATTGATGTCAGATTTGGAAGGAAAGAAAGAGTAAATTGCACCTCTTCTTTCCTCTCTTTTATGTGCTTAGGAATCAAAAGATAGTTTGAAAATAGCTCCTGGCTATGGGGTCTAAGGTATGGAAGAGAGTATGGAATTACTATACCTGCTTGAGAATTTTCAAAGGCTGTTTTTTCATTATAAAATCTGATTTATCAAAACAAGTCTGTTTGTGGGAAAGGTTTAATTTCAGTTGACTTCTCTGTGTGAATTCCAACACTTTGTTTCAACCTTTGGAAAACAAACAAATATAAACCTTCCTTTTTGTCAACTAATTTTGACACTTAGAAAATTAACCACTTTTAGAAATGGACCATTGCAAAAAGATTGAAATAGAAACTGTGTAGTGTGATCTCTCGAATTAGGGTTTTGTTTTGTCTATGTTTCACTGTGTGAATACTTTTGAGATTTTTGTTTTGAGATTTTTGACAATTATGATTTATCAAGAGAAAATGCAAAATTTTAGAAAATTTCACAAGATGAGAAGATGATTTTACATGCAGCTTGACTAACTGTGTCCCTCTCCTGGCTGTTCCATAGTAGTTCCCATAGATTTGAAAATATTTCCATTATATTTCTCTGTTCCTGTATCATAAATCTTGTAACTTCCTAATTTGAAAAATGACTCTAACGGCAGCAGTTTGGTTTCCTCCCTACTTTAAGTTTATTTCTGGTTGAGTGTGGTATAAGACCCTATGACTTTCTTTGTGTCATTTTGGTCTATGTAAAATACAGGCAAGATTTCCCTAAATGTACTGGTGACTAAAGAATTCTAATTTGGTATTGATTCGATGCACTTCATTTTCAATATGAACAACTGTAAAACTGTATAAACAGAGCTCCTATATCTATTACTGCTGGAGCCCATGTAGAGCTCTGAGAGCTAAAATGGGATTCTCATTCGATAAGTGTGTATTATGCAGGGAAGAACCAAAAAGACACAGGATCATTCTCAGTGACTTTAACTGAGAAGTAGCCACCGCTGTGTTCTTAGCTTCTGTGCTATATCAAGATTATACTCTAGTTTGGAGCTGTTTGCATTGCTCTTCTTTTTGTCCCTTATACCCAAAGTAATTAATGAGAAATTTCAGGGAAATTAAAACTGCCTGTCTCTAATTGGTTAAAAATGCAGGTACCCACTTTTTTGATCTAACTATGTCATTTCTCTGCATTTTTTATGAGTAAGTGCACACTAAGATCACTATAAGCTTTTCAGCCAAACTTTTCACAGTTCTCCCTTTTTAGCCATATATGCTTTTCCTGATATCCTATCTTTCATTTTCTTTGCTCTGACTCATTCATCACACATCACTAATGTGTTTTCCTGTGCTTCACTTTTTCCATCTATAAAATAAGGAACATCTATATTTGCTGTTGTTTAAAGGTAATAGGTATATCAGAAATATCCCAGCTAGTCATTGCTATGTTATCATTCATAGGCAGCTCCTTAAATCAAAGTGTGAGGTACTATTTCTCCCTTGCTCTGAGGCACTCTAATTTGATGTATTCAAATACTGCTGCTATTCTAAGCTGTCTTCAATGAGGAGAAAATACGGTCCCATTTAACATTTTGAGAAGCAAAGTTATCCTTGGAGAGAGCCAGACTAGCTTGTTTGTAAATAGGATAAACTATTTATAATTTAGAATTATCTCAGGTAGTGATTTACATTAGTAAGAGTGGCTGTAAGCTGTTACAATAACAGAATTTGAATGGTTGTTTCTTTGCATGTGTGCTCTTGACACTGCTTTTAGATGCTTATGAGGATTATAAAGGTAATGGAGAAACAAGCCCTAGGATGCGCTCGTGAGATACAGATTATGACAGCCCTTCAAACACAGTAGTGCCTTCATATATTCATGCCCTTTCAGGAGAACTCCCTGGACCCTCTCTTTTCTACCTCTACTGCTGCAAGAGGTTGCTGGTTGGAGAGCAAATCTCTGCGACACTCTGTGCTTTAGGCGTCATGGGTTTTGTATTCCAAAACAACAAAAATTACAGCTGAAGTACATCTTCTGTGTTCACATCAGTGTACCAGAAATTACAGCTTAATGGAAATTTAAAAATGTTTTAACTGCTCATGACCAAAGGGAAATCTCTGATTCAGATCTAAAAATCTCAACTTCTTTTTTTTCTTCCCACTAAACAATTCTTCCTTGAGTCAAAACTGTATGGTAAAGCTGAGATAGAAAAAAGTACTAACACTAAGGTTTTTGAATACATGCTATTAGCAATATATATTAAAAAAACTTATAATATTATGTCTCTGATGTTTAGAAAGAACAGTTTTGGGAGCAACTATGAGCACACTGCTGCCTAACACCTTATGCATGCAGCAACCTTGCATGCAGCTGCTCCGACTGTGCCTACCCTCTCTGCCATTTTGGGCAGAGATATTCAAGGAGATGTTCAGTAGAGCACCCTTCATTCAGAGCTTAGGTGGTGGTGGAAGGCAATGGGATGGGGTGGGAGCACAGTCCCAATGGTGTGTGTTTGCATTGCTCTGTATGTGAAAGTCTACCACACTGTCAATCTGAGTATGGGCAAACGGGAAGGGTAAATAGGTGACTTGGAATCTTGCTCTCTATATAGACTTTTGGTCTGGTCTTGAGTCTTGGTCTGGTCTTTTGGTCTGGTCTTGGCAAAACTTGAAAGATGAGGCAGTACAGGCTTATCCTTGAAGCCTGTGCAGACAGACTCAGAAAATGTTCTACACAATATAGCCGTCTCAGTATACAGGCAACTAATTCGACATGGTCATTCCTCATGACTATTCACAGTCTGTGGCTATTGTGGTAGCTTATTTGCTGCACAAAGAGAAAGAAAAAAATGTTTTAGTTAATCCCTTGCTTTACAGCCTTTGAAATTGCCCATTTGCCCAAAGCTGTGTGGAGAGCCTCTCTAACGGAGCGTTCTTCCTTTGCTGTCTTTCTCCTGCAGCTGTCTCGAGCCTCTGAAGCAGTGATTCTGTACTTCTCTATCAACTGGTTTCAGACTGCTCCTCAAGCAGCACAATTTACTGCTGAGTCTGGCCATTCACCAGTAAGTGAATGTTATCTAAATTTTGGTTCAAAATAAGATGAATTACAAGCACTTCAGTTTCAATTTCAGTCTCTGTTTGTTTTTCTCCAAGCTGCATAATTGCGTTGCCATTTCTAAATCATTGTTCCCAGCTTCTTGTCACTTAACATCTCTAGCATTTCAAGTAGATTAATCTTGAATCCTTTGTTGAATAAATATATTTCAAATGGAAATAGCAGCAAATCCTAGATGTTTTGAATCTTCTCATCTTCACATCATATGTAGCCAATGTTAATCCAAAGTAGAAGTCAAGCAAGAATGAGTGTCTGGTGTTTGCCTGCACAGAGGAGATGGAGATGGGATGGAAGTGTCTGATTCTGTACAATGTCTCTGCTGCTCAGTGCACGTCTATCTAGCAGGATAGTGATGAATCTGTTGCAGGGGTCAGTTGCTGGCTTTCCTTTGCCAGGATGATGGACTTCTGTTTGACTTCTTTCAGATCCTCTGACTTTGTGTGTTATTCAAATGAGCTTAATTTGCATGGGTAGATAGAAAGTGGATGGGTTATGGTAAAATTCAACCTGGTTATTTGACATGCATGCAGAAGGGAAGAAAGTGGGAGGAACAGGTACTGTGATACTCATGGCACACACAGGGTACTCTAATTTAGGAAATCCATAGGTAATAAAACTTGTTTTGTCAATACCAAATGGTGACCTTCATTTTGTCTTATGACTACAGTGTCATTATTTCTAACTATTCTTCTACTATTTCTTGTTTTTGTTGAAAATATGGCAGTTGAGTGGAAAACAAAAAACAAACTTCCCAAGAAAAAAAAAGTGCTAGTACTTGAAAAGACAGTTTTGTACCAGACCCTTTAATTTTTGGAAACAATGTTAAAGATATGAACGGATGATGACTCAAGGACTTAGAACTGCTCCACAGGATCAATCTCAGATATGACCAGCTCTTTTCATAAGTGTAATTTGGTATTTCCCAGCGCAAGCATATAGCAAAAGAGAATCAAAAGCTGAATTTTATGAAATGTTTACTTGGAGCAGGAGAAGCTATGTGTAGGCATGTGTGAGATGATATGTATGTGAAATGGAGGGAGAGAGGCAGGAGGTCCTATGTGGATCATAGCCTTGATTTGCAGGAATAGTGGGATCAGGCCAAAGGGTACATGAATACCTGCCTCAGAACCATTATATTGTGAATTTTTAAAGATAACATGAATTTAAGGTCATTTTCCTTTAGAAAATACTTTGCTAAGCCTGTGCCACCTGTGAATAAGCTGGTCAAGGATCTGCCTAGCTAGGCAGATCTCTGAGAGAGGACGTATTGTGGTGGGTAGTGGCGGGGTACTGAATGGAGGATCCAGAAGTTCAGCTCAGGGTTGTCATGGCAGGAGAATGACCTCTGGAGTGAGCATATTCTCTTCAAAAGGAAATTTGGGGTTAAGATGGTAGGCAGCAACTATGATGGGTTACAAGGATTTCAGATTCAGAAGTAGAGTGAAGGTTTGGATTTCGTCTATGGAAGGAAAAAGCAGATGGAAGAGGAACGACACAGGGAGCACTGTAGGGTTTTCTCTCCCCTGTATCCCCATGCTATCTAATGGTCTCCGCCTCCTGTTCTCCCAAGAGCTCTTTGGCCATCTCTGTCCTTACTGTCCATGCAGCTGTGTAACGTCACATCCCTTGTTCCCACACTAATGTCGTCATTTGTGAGGGGAATGTGCCGGCAAGGGCAATGCCATTGCCCAGGCATTGCCCAGGCTGTATTTGTGGTGCCAAAAGCACCTATACTGTTGGTAGCAAATCAAGGTGTGTTAAACCAAAACAATTTCCCATCTGGTTTTGGAGCAGGAAGCTTTGCTGGGCTGCTGTCCTCATAGTAGAGTGATAGGCAGTGCTTTCTTAGCTAGACTTTTTGCTTGTGTATTTGGTTGATAAATACTGGCATTTGTTCTTTTCTTTAAACCATAAAGCAGGCATCCCTTTTTCCTTTCCTCACTGACAGCATGGAAAAGAGAGTCAAAAGGTGAGGAAAGCAAAAAAATGCCTGTGAGCAAGTTGGAATAAATTAAAAGTAATTTTCAAACCCCGCAGAACAGAAATGATGACAGCATTAAAAAAAATCCTTCTCTCTTCCCACAAAGCCTTTGACTTCTTGTCAGCTTTGGGTAATTTTGCTTGTCAAAACTGGGTTTCAGTCTGCAGCACTGCAGTGCTAAGACCAGGGAAGCCAAAATCAATTGTATATTGGCCTGAGCACTCGCTGGTCTAGCTGTGTGAGACTGAGGTGCATCACAGTTAACTGAAAACAGTCCCCAAGGAGGGCACCTACATAGTAATAGTACTAGGATGGTTTAATTCCCACTAAGTAGAAATCCGGCACAGAAAATGGTGTGTAGTCTGAAGTCTCTAGGATGTGCCTGTGGAAGAATCTCCAGCTCAGCTGCAGCAAGACATTAGGTTCAGTTGCAGTTACATTGGTATAGTTTGCTTTATCTGCTGTTTCCAAGTATTTTATTTTGATTTTCCAGTGGCTGTTTGTGCTGTAGGACTTGCTGTGTATTCACACTGTCGTTTAGAGACCTTGGCTGTAGGGAAGTGAGTTCTGCCATCATTTGACTGCAGTGGGAATGCCAGTCTCCCTAGGGAGAAAACTCCAAGGGCTTGTGGCAAGGAGTTGATGTTGCCATCTAGAGACTTTGTGATGAGTGCTCCTTTGCTGTCCATCCACCTTCTCACTGGTGGAGATGGCCAGACTGACCTTTTCAAATAACGGTAGGTTTTTACAGTTGAATTAGTGAAATGATTTTCTCATGTTTTCCCATAATTTTTCAGCGTAAGTGAAACTGGGTAGTTAGATCAGTTAAAAGAGAAAAGATTGATTTTTTTTTTCATATTAAGAAAACTTTAAAGTGTCAGCCAGCTCCGTAATTGATTAAAAGAGGGCAAGATTTTTCACTTTCATGGAATTAACTTCAAAACAAAGTATTTTTCCATGGCATAACTAAAAGTGAATTAAGGGTAAGAAATGTTTGAGGAGCTCAAATAAAGAGTAAGGAAGGAATTTAATGGTCACATTTCAATTAACTCTAATTTCAGCAGGTTTCTCTGTGTTCTATCAAACTGTCTAGAAAACAACTGTGTTAAGAGTAAGTCTAAGGTTTTGCTTGTATGTGCTATTCTATATACTTGAATTTTGTGTGAAAGGAGGCAAAAGGGAAAAAAAAAGATTACCAGGCTTACCACTGTTTATCTACTTCAGCAAAACAAGATATTCATGTTTTTTACAAAAATTCTACATGAGGAAACCTGAGAAGCTGTACGTGTTTTTGGTGTTTTATCTTATTCCTCTCATGAATATCTATATCATGAAAATATCTATATGAATAAAAGAATAGCTGTTATGACTACAGTATAAGATTATTAATATGGATGCTTACATATAGCTATTGTAAGATCACTTTAGGCTTCTGAATTGGCAGTGTTTGCTGTAAGTTGTAATAATGACCCTGAAAGGTAAAGGAGTGCCTGCCAGTCCGAGGTCTAAAGGTTGTCTGAGGGAAGATCCAAGGATCTAAGGGATCTTCCCTTAGAGTATAAATAAGTTATCAATCTCTAACCTATCTGTCAGCATAAGAAATGTGTCATTACTAAAGGCCATAGCCTTAGACCTCAGCAAATGTATTCCCTAGCAGGATGCTTTATTCACTCTGTTCAGGAGAATAAATACAAGACCGATTTTGTAGAAAGCTATAAATTAAACCTCTACTCCCAAATTTCCATCAGGATTTCAGGATCAGCTGCCATAATAAAACTTCTTTCTATGTGCAATGGAACCCAGGCATACTTTAACATGAAAGTCCCTTCGTGCTCGTAAGATCATTAGCAAGGAGACACAAATCATTTTGAGATGTTCTCATTTGAGATGTTTGAGATGTTCTCATTTTTAACCCGTTGAATATTTTTGCCCTTATTTATTGGATATTCTTTTTATTTCACTAGAGGGCACTATTAAACAGAAAAAAAGTGTGATTTATTTTACCTCACAGATGAGACATCCCCTGTACTTAGCTGCAGAAAATCCTGAGAAAATTTCAGCTTTAAGCAACTGTTCTTAACTTTATTTATTTACTTATTTTTATATTTATTTATTTATTTATTTATTTTAATGTCCTGTCCCCCTTACATCCTTAGTCTTTGCCACTGGGAAAAAAAAGCTATAGAATCATGTCAGCCAAACATCAGATCTATTTCACCATTGCATGCATTTAGGCTGTAGCATGAGCCTGAAAAAAACAGGAGAGTGATGCTAAAAGGTTTAGGGCAGACAGGAAAGATCATCTTGAAACTCATGCCTTTCCTATGAAAAAAACATTTATTTCTTGTGACAAGAATCAAACAGTTGTGGAATGAGAACTACTGAGTACATATGTGAAAACACCTACAGCTTTGAATGTATTTACAACAGACTCTTCGATGCCACTGGTATTAGTTTGCAGTGTGAACCACCTTTATCTTAGAAGCCACTTTGTGGTCAGCTGTATTTGCTCACTGAAGATGGGGAAAATTCCATGTCCCTATGCCCCTTATACTTTCCTCTTTCTAAGAAATGTAATGATGTTTGCTGATATAGGGAGGAGGAACCTTGATGACCTAGGGCATAAATTACTGAAACACGGATGTGATTTTTTCATCATTGACCATCTAGTGTCTTTCAGAAATCTATGTTGAGATACCTAGGTGTGTAGAAGTCTGGAAGTAAAAGCAACTGCTTTGGGAAAGGCCGTAATGAAACTGTGTCCCCACAGTTTTGTTCCTAAACAACATTCAACAGTGTCAAAAAAAGCAAATAGGTGAGGAAGAAGTACTAGCTGAGGAGCAGAATAGCATTTATGAATGCTATTCCTGGGTTCAACAGGTGGAGACTGAAGAGGGCATGGATAAAAGGAGAACTGCACAGGTCTATGTTTTGAAAATCGTCTTGCAGGCCACTTTCAACCAAATGTGTTTTCGAGTAGTCTGTCTCTCCACACAAAAATGACATAAATCCCTTTGAATATATTTTGAACTTATTTTTGGAAAACATTGTTTGTTCACAAGCACTTTTTTTATGGAAAGCAATAAAAGTTATTTGCTAGGTGAGATGGGGCCCTCGTGAGGTTTGTGATTCCTACTTTAACCCTTGGACTGGCCAGATTTTGTGCCCATTCCCTTTCCCCTGTTGACCCCAGGGAGCAGCAGTCCCTAGTGAAGGCTCTTATACACTCAAAGCTCCTAAAGCAGCCTAGGCCCAAGGTATCCAAGGCCTTTTAGCTTCCTGTGACACCTCAGCTGGCTGATTTGTTTGAACTTCCCTTTTCTATTTTTCTTTAATGGTGTCTGTGACTCTGAGGCCTTGGAGAAAGGAAGCAAAAAATAATCATTTGAGGGGAAATATACAATAAGAGTGGGAGGTCACAGTTTTTAGGACCCTTTTTACATAGGTGGGCAGATTACAGAAGCATCATAAACCCACAATGTATTATATGGATTATTTTTTTTACTTTATGTACAAGGTTATTTGAATGATAAATTTCAGTGTGTGGATCTCTCTGTTGTTGACACCCATGAAAATGTACTTGCCTGATCTTTATGTCTCCTGCATTCCATTTACTCAGTTTAGTGTATGATGTTTGGCTGCTGTCCCTTGAATAATACATGTGTTGTTGAATACCATCTATACTTTTCTTTTTTTTTTTCTTTTGTTTTTGTAGGTGCTGCCAAAAACTAGTCAGAGCTACTGGTAGGCCTGCACATTTGCGGCACTGAGAAGAGGCAGGAATGTGATCTGACTGCATGCAGGATTTTCTCCTACTGCTTCTTGTGTGAAGAGCAAATGACACAGTCATCTAGAGAATCAGTGATGAGAGAACGGTGCCCTTCACCTTCTTTTAGCTAAGCAGCCAATATATTTGTGTATCAAAAACTAGTGAAATAATAACTGAGAAGAGCACTGGAAAATCTGGTAACAATGTGAGACTCTCAGCCTCTTTTGTTTGTACATGCTCTACAGGCATAGAAGTTAATTTTCTTGTTTAGCACTAGTTACAACTGTTTTTTTTCCAAATGCCCCACAAAATGTTTTTTTTTTCTTTCTTTCTTCATTTTGGATGATACTTTAATTGTTGAAACAAGAGTGTCAGGGTCTATTTCGTAGCAGTTTTATTTGTATTTTCTTCTCTGAAACATCCCTGATTTGTAAAGGCATTGTCTGCAGTCACATGGTGATCTTCAGCTAACGGTCAAATGTTTTCAAAAGGCATTGCCTTCCTGCACTCTGGAAGCAGTACCAGCTCACTCAGCTGTGTGGCAGGTCATCCTTCACTTGTACATAAGGCAAAGAGAGAGGTTACCCTCTATTGCAAATCTAGCTACAGGATAGAAGCAGAGAGGAGAAAAGCTTAGGTGCATGCATGTATATATAAATGCATGTATATAACTGAACATATATATATAACTGTACATATATATGTGTATATAATACATATGTGTATGTATATATAACTGCATGCCTGTCATTGCAGTCTCTGCAGTGCAAGCCATGTGTCAGATATCTGTCCTAGCCTCATAAGGCAATTGGTTAAATAAAAATTGCTGTATAATTCTAAACATTTCTTCTTGTTGACTTCCTTTTATCTACCTTCCTTCCAGAAACTGCTGCTGCAGCTGCTGATAGAGTTGCTGACTTTAAAAGTGATAGAAATAGCATTTTTTATTTAGGTGGATTGCTATGACAGGAAAGATTGGGTGCCTATGACACTTTGTCCTGATAGAAATCCTATAGAGTTACTATAGGTTGTGCCCACCACCTGTATTTCCTAACTGGTGTTCAACCAAAGAAGAAACCAGTCTTAATCTAAATGGCTGGAAGAAATGGCTGATGGCAAACGTACATGGTTGTGCAGCATACCAGTCACTGCTAGTAGAGAAGCTAACTTTTCCTTAGTTATTTGGTAATTCCATGTCCTGTTTAAATGAAGAAGTTGACTGTGAGTTCTACCAAACTTTGAAGTGGATCTGCTTGAATCTTTTGCTTACAGGGAGCTCTCAAAAGGACTACTTTTTTTTTTTTTTTTTTTTTTTTAAGCTCAGGTCAGTTTTTAACAGAATCTAAAGGGGGATAAATATATTTTTCCCCTTAAATAATGAAAGCTCAAGAGTAACTAGGGATGCAATAGAAATAAAGGACTATTCAGTCTACTGATGCCACTGTGTCCTTGTAGCTGGATTCTTGTTTTTCAGTATTGGTTTCAGATAGCTTAGTAGAATCATGGTCCATGGAAAATTTCTTTTCCATTGTTTTAGAAGTTGGAATGTCAGCGCCCTGTTTCTCCCAACAGTGTCTTTGCTTGGGTTGCAGTCACTTACTTCTTTGCTGAATCCCTTCTGTTCTTCTACCATGTTGGAGTCTCTGCAGTTTAGTGACAAGGTTGTGACACAGACAAGGTAGCAAGTGGGGGTACCTTTAAACAGATTAAAATGTGAATCAAAATTGACTGAATTTTGCAAGAGCACCTACTCCGAAGTAATGTGATATCATGCTTGATTTATGGTAGTTGGTATTTATGTGGCTTCTTGCCCTGACTACACTAAATCTTCTTCATTCTCTGCAGAAACTCTTAGCATTATTCCTTGCTTTGATCACCAAGTCTCTTCTCTGTAGAGAGATTTTGTAATCTGTCTTTCTGACTAGGACTTCTCTGTGAGTGACTTTTGTAATTCTTCTGTTCTCATTTCCTCTTCTTTTGAAACTTATCCTGAGGCTTTCTCTAGGCTTGAGGAATTTGTCAGTCATTTTTTTCATTTTCCTCCATGGTTAGAGTTATTCTAGCTGTGTAGTTCAGTACTTACTATCAAACATTATCTGGAAGAGTGATATTTTTAATAGCTGCATTTGGCCCAGCTACCAGTGTCATGAGTTCCTAAATCTGTTGCTGAGTGTGCAGAAGTTTGCAACTGTACAGGTGGGAACATTTACAGTGAGATTCTTTTAATGACTTTTTTTTAAGGGAAAAATGGTGAAAAATGATGAAATCAAAATTGTCTTTACAGGAAATGTATACATTTCAAATATATAATTGTAACCACAAATGTAATATGACGTTCTGAATACCAAAGTTTTTGAATGCCTTTTGGATCTGTGAATTAAGTTTTGTCTCTTACTTGGTGGAGGAATAATCTGCATTGCCAAGTATGGTTGCTGAATTGTCTCAAATTAATCTTTCTATCCTAAAAAGTGAGTAATTGGAGGAAAACCAAGTGAAATGGAAATTCATCAGCCAGTAAGTAATTGCATGACAAGACTTGCAGATGAATTCTTTATTCAGCACCTCAGCATTTTTGTGGCGAGAGGAGATGGTTACCTGTCTAAAAGCCATTTCCTGGGACTTACGTACTCTTGGTGATGCTACTAGCTCTCTAAAAGGTGATGGCCCACTCACTGAGTGAATCATCATGTCAGCTTGAAGATTTAAAAGCTTTAATTTGAATAACAATCTTTAAAAAAAGAAAAAGAAAACATTTATGGTGAAAGCAGATTGTCATGTGGGTTTCTTTATAAAATAAACCCTGTACAAGAAGTTTAATTTGAAAAACAATAATGACCCACATTTTCTTCTATATTTCTTAAGGGAACTTTCATTCTAAAAATAAACTCCAGGTTAAATTGCCTAAGGACAAATGTGATGATGAATATTTTAGCCTTACCTGAATGTTGTTCTTTAATTGAACAAGACAAAAAATAATGTTTTAAAAATTATGTTCCAAAAAAATATAACTTTTGGATAGCTGTATCCTCTCATTGCTTTGTTTAAAATTAGCAACAATCACTTTTCACTTTGAAGTAGAAGAACCTTTTAAGGAAATTTTCTTTTTTTCAATTTACAGATTACATCTGCCAGTCCTCATTCAGCTACATTTCTGCCTTTTTTTTTCAAAATACTGTATTAAATCAGAAAGCAAAGTGATTTTTTAGGTAGCAAGAATTATTCACTGTTTCATTTATTTTCCCTTTTAATTTCTTTTTTTTTATTGTTTTTTGAAAATGCAGGTATCTTTGGTTTCGTAACATGTGTCAAGGTTCAAGCCGAGTATATGAATTTAAAATTACAACCCATTGGCAGTGCCAAATAAAATCATCAATTCCAGGGTTATGGCTTTCATCTGCGAGTATGGTGAAGTTCTGTGTTGGATTAACCTCATAAACCTTCACATTCAAAAGTACAATCAGAGGATTTTTTTATGATTGTTTGTGCTTATAAAAGCACTGAGTTGTGGGATTTAATCTTATCACTGTGCTATATAACCCCCTCAATTTGTTTTGTTAGAGTTCATAGTGTAAGAAAGCTAGGGAATAAAATTCAGTTTGATCTAACCATGAGCGTATGTTTGACTTCTATCATAAGTAATGGTTGAACCCATCTCTTACTGGAGATGGAGGTTTTTATCAGCTCCTTTCGTTCCGTCCCTTTGTACATATACACATATACATATTCAAGCTAAACCTGGTAATTATCTCTCTTGGCTGATTATTTTGGGGGTGATGATGTGAGAGTCATAAGCATTCATTTCTGTGGTGTTATCCCACTCCTCCTCCTCACCATGTGTTAAATTGCTGTGGTATTTTTGTTTGTCTCTTGTCTAGTCTTCTCCAGCCTTCTCTTTTCTCACCATAGACTTATAATAACAGAATCTTTTTTATTTTCTCCTTTCTCTCTTTTTCTTTCCTTTTAACTGAATGTGTGTGAGTGAAACGAGGGAAAAAGAACATTGAGCTGCTTGCTCTGCTTTGCGTTGGTGTTTACTATGAGTCATAACAACAGCTTGGTGCTCCTGAAAAGTTTTCTGGTGGGAGAATCAACAGCATGGATGCAGCAAAAGAAACAGCAGAATGTACTGTACTTGCAGTTCTCTGACTCAAGGCCATGATTGTGGATGGTGGGAAAACATTTTGACGGAGGTTTGCACCTACTCATGCTATGGATATATAAAATTTCTGCTAAAGAAGCAAACCTGCTTTTTCAAAATTCTTTTGCTCTTGATAAGTTGGAACTGGACCTAGTTGGAGAGCTTTTGCTGGTATTTCACTTGCCTTTCCATAGAGCTGCTAAAATAGAGTGGGTGTGAGAAGTAAGTCTAGAATGAATATTTATACATTGGCAGCACATAGATGCTTCAAATGAGGTGACGTATGCATCATCCTGCTCTCTGGTAGTTTGCCTGGAATTACCCAGATTAAGAACTACTTAAATCCTATTCCTAAAATTTCTTTGTTCACAAAGTGTTCATAATTGCTTACAGATAGATCGGACATGAGAATTTGTCCTGTAATGATACTGAGTGTACTCTGTGTCTTAAATATCTGGTCATATTCTGCATGAAGACTATGTTGTCTTGATTTCTAATTGAATGCTTAACTATAAAATGTTCTATTCCATTTTAAGTGACCAAAACTAGCAGCAAGAGGCAGCTCTTAGTCCTACAGCTGGAAGTCTCTCTATAGCAGTAATAAAGGATGCTCCAGATTACTCTTGATGCAAAGTGCATTTGGACCATAATTTCACGGCTTACTTGTGTTCAGAGAACTTAACGGTGTTATAAACCACTTCCAAAGTGGCAAGTTCTGTACTCAGGGCAGAACATGTGGAAAGCAACAAATACCAAGACATGATGTTGGTCTATTGGAGTGAAACAGACATACAATGCAGGTGATTTGAGACAGGGAAAAAAAAAAAAAAGGATAAAAGGCTAAATTGCACATCATGGGCTACAATTTTCTGTGTAAAAATTAAAAAGCTAAATTTGAACTAAAATTGCCCATACATAATGGGGAAAAATGCTTGACAATATAGCAAGGAGATAGGTGTTGCAGTTCTCATAATAAAAATTCTTTCAAATTGGCAGCTTTGCAACCAGTCTACAGAAAAATATTAGCCAAAAACCTGAAATAGCTGTTACTTTTATAGCAGAATAATAGTAGTGCATTGTGGAGATGTAAAATTCCTTGGTTTCTGCACATGAGAAGTGACTTAGATTTTCTTGGCATATTGGAGATACTAGCTCACAAACCTAACTACTTAAAGGATAGGTAGAATAATAGGCAAATTTTATCAGTGCTAGCAGATTTTTTAAGGATTATCTGGGATTGCTTGCATTGCTAGTTCTAAATGATAACCTAGCTGGAGTCCTGGCCTAGAATATATCATATTAGAGTCTGTGTTTTCAGTGATATGGCTATAGCCAGCAAGAAGTAGAAATGTCACTGAGTGATTAAAACTCCATGAGCAGTTTATGTTTCACAGTTGGACACTGCTTTAGAAAAAGTAAAGTAGACCAAGAGCTGAGATAAATATAGTATCAAGTTCTGAGTCTAAAGGCTATTATACTAATACCAGAATCACACCTGAGTGTGACTGATTTGAACTGCTTACAGCAGCCAGGCAGAATCAGGGTGCATGCAAGGTTAATGACTATGCCAAACATGCTTTCAGATATTTCAGTGTTAGCTAAATATTAAATAGGAGAAAACAAATGTGAAAACATGACCTCTGTCAAAATAGTTCACTGCCTGTGAACAGAAGACATCACATTGCTTCCTGACTCAGAAGAAAGATTGATCCTAGGAAAAAATTTTGAGCTGTGACAAAACGATTCTTCTTTCAAAGACCTCAAATATAACTTCAAATTCGTAGCTTTTTAAGGTCCAGGGAAAATTTTTAAGGTCTAGTGATCATTCTATAGAGATCATCTACATGGACCTCCTTTATGATATAGGATGTGAAACCTTGCTTAATATATACAGGCTACATGCAGGGTTTTTTTTTCTTTTTCTTTGTCATGATATATTGTATAGAAAAATATCTTGTCCTCATTTACAGATGGTAACATTCATTTCTAGGTAGAGGCCTTCAGAAGTTATTTCCTCATACTATTGTGATGGTACACCTTGTTTCTAGTCTAGCTCTTTAACTTACATCTCTTACAGATTTCTGAAATCTCTAAGATTTCTGTCAGAACTATTTTCCTGACTGAGATCCATGTGTATTCTGATGAAGAGGTGGATGAAGAGGCAGATGAAGAGATTAAGCATTCTTTTGGATAGATTAAGTGGTTTAGTCTTCATTATCTGTTCCTATTTGACATATTTTCTGGACCTTTCCTCTTTGTTGTAATTTTTACTTAGTCATTTTCTTGTCTTTTTTGCAGTGTAGACACCTTTATCAGTCACAGCACTGCATTTGGAGCTTCATTTCAGTCAGTAATTTAACTATATCCCCAACATCTTTCTAAATTTGCAATGAGAGTCTTCCATCTAATATGTACTTGGACATTTTTTTAACCTGGATTTGTGTTTGGCTATATTAAAATTGATTTACTTAAGTGAGACCATCTCACCAAAGCAATTCAAATCAATCATCTGACCTGTCACCATAATGCAGTTTTATTTTGTCATCTACAAATGATGTCAACACTAATTGTGTATTTTCTTCTGGATTATTTAGAAAAACAGGATTGCATGAGGACTCACAATCAGTTTAGAAGAGATGCCTGCCCGGTTCTATGTGAAATTCTCATACTGAGATTCCCATAGCACAGAGATATGACATTTGTGGTTACTGTTGAGACCTATCCATCAAGCAGTCCTCGCTCTGTGTAGTAAATTATGTGTTGTACTATTCTTTTGTCATGTGAAACAACTAAATAATTTATCAATATATCTCTGAAAAGCTTTATTAATGCACTTACTCTAAATGAACCAAACATATAGTTGCATCAAAATTTCAGACTCATTTTCCATAACACATTGGTGATTCTGTTTTTTATATCTTTTCTGCATCAACCTCTTCACTGCTTTACTTGTGATGATAACACATTAATTGGCTTAGAGTTATCTAGGTCATCATCTTTACTGTTTTTATATTGCTAGCCCAACTCTATCTATCTTTTTTTTTTTTTTTTACCAAGCATTTGAACCATCTCTAATAGTTATTATTTTTATAAGGAATAATAAAAAGGTGCCAGTTGGGCCAGGCACGGAAGTAACATGAAGCAAATCCCTTGTCTTAAGCAGCATACCATCCACGTAGAAGAAAAGAGCAGGGCGCACAGAATGAACATTGCAGTAGGAATTGCCATGTTAGTAACTGGTGGTGGTCTTGTCTGATAGTCAATTACTGGGACCCATACGATTAAATGTCTTTATCAGCCTGTGTGATGGGACAGAGTGCACTCTCAGCACATTTACATCTGGCATCTGCTGAGGGCAGAGCTGCTATTCATCAGGACCTGGACAAACTGGAAAATTGAACAGGAACTTCATGAAGGTCAAGAAAACCAAATGCAGAGTCTTGTAACTGGGAGGGAGTAACTTAATGTGTCAGTAAAGGCTAAGGCCAGCTGTCTAGGGAGCAAATTTGCAGAAAATGATCATAGAGTCCTGATGAACAACAAATGAACCTGAGGTAGCAATGTACTCCTGTAGCAAAAAACGCCAACAGCATCCTATCTTTGTATCCAGCAGTTTCAGGGAAGTGATAGTTTCCCTCTCTTTGGCATACTACACTTGGAATAGTTTTTCCAGTTTTAGGCACCCTGGTACAAGAAAGACACTGACATACTGGAGAGAGTTGAGTGGAATGGCATTAAGATATTTGGTGGAATACTTGCCATATAAAGGCTGAGATAACTGGCTTTATTCAGCATGGAGAAGCACCAGGGAAGATCTTTTTGCTGTCTACATCTACTTCATCAGAGGATATAGAGAAAATGGAGCCAGGCTTGTCCCTAAGTTGACAGAATGAGAGGCAACAGACACAAATTTTGGAAACCTTCATATTAGGATTTTATTTTTTTAACACAAGGGTTGTCAAGTACCTAACCTGATGCCCAGAAAACTGTGGAATTTTTGTTCACGGAAGTATTCAAGACCAGACTCAATGTAGCCATGAGCAAATTGTTCCAGTTACACCTTCCCTAAGCTGGAGTTTCAACTAGGGGACATCTGGAGGTCCCTTCTGTCTACAGTATTCTATGATGCTGTGATACTGGGCTTCAGAATATTGAAAGGTTATCAACAGTGAGGAGGGATAAAATAAGAATTATAGTGTGTCTTAAAATCAGTGTGTCTATTAAGTCCTTTTTTTTTTTTTTTTTTTTTTTTTTTTTTCTTTTGTTATTTATAATGTTGTGAATGATTATTCCTATACTCTTCTAATTTCTTCTTTGGTGTGGTATCTCAGTTTTCTTGAGGATCAAGTCTGAGAGCAGAAATAGAGTGGTCTCTGAGAAATATTTCGCCTATTTTAGTAGTGTTCCTGTGCTGTGACTGTGTAAATTCAGGCTGACAAGCAGTGGTGGTTTAATTTACTTGGTCTCATTTCCTCAAGGCTGTCTGGAGTACTTACTAAAGAGCAGTTACTTTGATAAGAACAGGGCAAACTGAAGTATGATCTAGACAGGTGGCTTGAAAATTGGCTGAACTTCTAGACTCAAAAAGTTGTGATCAGTGGCATGAAGTCCATCAAGTAGTAGTCAATACTAGAAATCTAGCAAGTATTTAATACTAGGGTTAAAATGGGGCCCAGGGATTGATATTAGGCCCAAAATGTTGATCATATTAATGAGCTGGATGAGAGGACCAAGTGCATCTTCAACAGGTTTGCAGAAAATACAAAATGGGGAGGAGTTGTTAATACAGCAGATGGTGGTGGGTTTATCATTATCAGATGACCTTTGATAAACTGGAGAAATGGACAGAAGAACCTTATGATGTTCAGCCAAGGGAAATGCCAAGTTCTGCCCTTAGGGAGGTACTCCTCAGATGCTGATCAAGGGAGGTACTCCTTCCTCTCCACTCAGCACTCATGAAACCGCACATGGAGTTCTGAGTCCAGGTCCAGGCTCCCTAGTTCAGGAATCACAGAATGGTTAAGGTTGGAAGGGACCTCTAGAGATCATCTAGTCCAACCCCCCTACTCCAGCAGGAACACCTAGAGCATGTGGCACAGGGTTGCATCCAGGCAGGTCTGGAAGATCTCCAGAGAAGGAGACTTCACTGCCTTTCTGGGCAGCCTGTGCCAGGGCTCTGTCACTCTCACAGGAAAGAAGTTCCTCTTCACGTGGAGATGGAACTGCCTGTGTTTCAACTTATATTCATTTCCCCTTGTCCAATCACTGGCCACCACCGAGAAGAGTTTGGCCCCATCCTCCCTACATTTCCCCTCAGGTTCTTATACATATTGATCAGATCCCCGCTCAGTCTTCTCCTAACCAGGCCCATCTCTCTTAGTCTTTCCTCATATGATAGATATTCCAGTCCCTTAACCATCTTTGTCGCTCTCCGCTGGACCCTATCTAGAAGCTCCACATCCCTCTTATACTGGGTAGCCCAGAAGTGCCCCCAATACTCCAGGTGCGGCCTCACCAGAGCTGAGGAGAGGGGCAGGATCCCCTCCCTTGACCTGCTGGCAACTCTCCTCCTAATGAAGGTCAGGATCCTATGGGCCTTCTTGGCCACGAGGGCACAAGGATTGTGCCTGTGTCACAAGAGACATGGATTTTCTGGAACGAGTCCAGTGAAGGGCCACAGAGGTGAATAAGGAGCTTGAGCAACTCCTATATGAGGAGAGGCTGAGAGAGCTGAAATTGTTCAACCTGGAGAAGGCTCAGGGGGCATCTGATAAATGTGTACAGATATCTGATGAAGTAGGACAGTAAAGAAGATGGAGCCAGACTTTTCTCAGTGATGCCTCGTGATGGAACAAGAGGCAAAGGGCACAAAATAAAATGCATGATATTCAATTTAAACGTAAGAAAACAGCCCCACTTTTTACTGTGAGAGTGTTCAAAAGCTGAAACATTGCTTGGAGAAGTTGTGGAGTCTCCATTTTTGAAAATATTTAAAACTCAACTGGGCATGGTCCTGAGTAGTCTGCAGTAATTGACCCAGCTTTGAGCAGGAGAGTTGGACTGAATGATTTCCAGAGGCATCTCCCAATCTCAGCTGTTTTATGTTTTTTTGATTCTGTGAAGTCTGGAATCATAGAATCATAGAATCATAGAATCATAGAATGCTTAAGGTTGGAAGGGACCTCAGAGGTCATCTAGTCCAACCCCCCTGCTCACACAGGGTCACCTAGAGCACAGGGCTGCGTCCAAGCGGGTTTTAAAGATCGCCAAAGAAGGAGACTCCACAGCCTCTCTGAGAAGCCTGTTCCAGTGCTAAGGCTGGAATCTGAAGGCTGGGTCTACAGTCATTCCACTATTGTCATTTGTGATTTGTTCTAAGTGAGAGCCTTATCTGAGACAGTGGTAAGCCATTTTTCATCCAAATTTTTAGTTGTCTTTTCTAATCTAACTCTAAAAATATTAGTTATTTTAGCTGCTTTCTGGGATCTACTGTTACCAGGGGCAATCGAGACACCTGTTTTCTTGTAAAACCAGAAGACAACACTCTGCTTCTTTCCATGTAGAAGTACTTCTTTTTGAATTAAATAATTATGTTTTTCTACAAAGGTCAGGCAGATAGAGGCTGCTTCAGATCATCATTTAAGTCTGTCCTTTACCACAGCTGGAAGCACAGTTCTCTGTGTTATATTTCTCTATATACAAAACATACTGGTAAGTACTAACTCTGTGAGGTTGTGCAGGGTAAGTATTCATTGGGTGGTTGTGTTGGTGTTGTAGGTAGTTAGACACTAAGAAAACTGGTAAATTAAAGTAGAATGATGCAAGACAAAACAATTCTATGCTGCAAAGTGACTGCTTTCCCAATCGCCAGTTTTAGAATGTTTGTCATGTTGGCTTGGTCATGTCTTGCCTCAGATCATCAGCCATGTGGTTTGATAGGATTCGGATATCTGATGGTTGGAAATGATCTAATGGATTTATGTGTTCATATGCAAAATAAAGTATAAAATTAACTTGTCACTGAGGGCTGGAACAGTTACCGTAGGCAGCTAACCATATGTGAGAGCAAAGTGCATGACTTTCATACAATTAGAATGAATCAGAGGTAGCCCACTCTGTGTACTGCAATGATTCTCCTATTAAATGAATTTATACAGGCTGAGTGTTTTAAGTGCTGTAGATGTTATTAACCATAGAACTTTTAGAATGAGTATTTTTTTCTGTTTACAACATCTTGATTAATATGTAGTGTGTGGTCCACCTATTCAGATTCTTCAGATGTGTTGCATTTGAATGAGACCATAAAATAAAAAAAAAAAAGATACAGATGCTTTTAACTTTATGGACATCAAATGGAGCGGAACTCATTGAAAATGGCATTTTATTGTATCTGCTGGCTTGCAAAATAAAAACTAAATATAAAAATGATCACTTGCTTGTGATTTCACAGAAATGAGTGCCAAGGTTCCTATAGTATCTATTGGGAGTCAGATCAGATCCCTGCTGTCTTCACTGGTCATTAAGCAATATAGATGTGTATTGGTAAGTAATTAATAGACTTTGTCTTCTACTATGTTTAGTACTGTGAAATTCAAGAGCATTACTTACAGTATTTTTTTAAACTTTTGATGTAGAATTTTATGGAAGCCCAATGTCTCATCATGTACTGAACATCTGCAACAGTTTGGAGGTCAAAATGCTGTGAAAACACACTGAGTCTAGAATCAATCCAAATACACAAGGTCATTGGATTTGCCAGTATTAAACTGAGATTTTTTCACTCTGACAGAAAAAAATATAATTTATTTTCATAAAATGAATTACTAATTAAGAGCCCAATCCCTTGTGAATATTAGTCTGCAAAAAGGTGCTTTTCAAAAATGAGAGCTTAAACATCTCTAAAAGTTTCCTCCTGAAAAAAATGGAACACATATTTGCTATTAAGGCATGGAATACTAATGTCTTTAAGTAAACGATCAACGATGACCAAAAAAAATTCTTTTGCCACAAAGGCAGCAAACTAAGGAGAGAAACCAGAACTAAATTACAAGAGGCTGCAGTGAAATGCCTGAATAACATATAATAGGTAGAATAGGTAGCAATCTTTCAAGGAAAGCTTTGCCAGTGAATCTGCTGGATAGCCAAACTAGCACCATCACAAGAGGGATACCTTTACATTGCTGTTAAATAAAATTCCCAAGTTTAAGCTAGCAAGTTTAAAATGTTTTTACCCGTTAAAGTTACTGGTGGCCTTGTGGCCCCTTAGCAGAACCCTGCCTTTAAGGGGAGGGGAGGATGGTGGCTTAGCATCCTGTACCCTCTCAGCCATGGTGACTCCTGCTGCTCAATATATCTTTAGGAGAAACTTCTTTCCTGTGAGGGTGACAGAGCCCTGGCACAGGCTGCCCAGGGAGGTTGTGGAGTCTCCTTCTTTGGAGATCTTCCAAACCCACCTGGATGCTGCCCTGTGCCCCGTGCTCTGGGTGTTCCTGCTGGAGCAGGGGGTTGAACTAGATGATCTCTAGAGGTCCCTTCCAACCTTAACCATTCTGTGATTCTGTGAGATTCTGTAATTGAATGGCATTCAGAACACATTAGATGAAATTCTCTATGCAGTGAGCATAGTCAGCCTTGCATTCATTTGAGGCTCATCATCTGAAAGCAGAATTGGATTAAAGAATTTAACCTCCCAGCAGCTGTTTTTATGCTGCCAGCTTTTCAATTTGAATATTCTTCAGGTGTGAAAAAAGCTCCCTTTTTAAATCTGGTCTTTGTTCTTCTCTCCACTTTCTCTGATTTTATAATGTTTTTTTTATCCAGTGTCCTCACAAAGGTTTCCTTTTTATAAGGTAACCATTCCTTTAGAAAAGTATTCTTTTTTTCTGACTCATGCCATCTGTTTCTATTTATCCAACCAGCAGAATTCTAATTTAGTATTAAACATGGGTCTAATACTCTATGTACGTTTGTACAGTCAAAACTACCCAAGCTCACTTAATGCCGAAGTTGTAGCATTCATAGGCAAATCAGTCATCTAAAAGAAGAGGTGGAACTGTTTTACTTTTTGTTATGGGAATTGGGCAGCAAGTAGGGAAGTAATATATCTAATTTCTGAAATGGCTAGAGATAAATGTGGTATCACTACTGTTTTAAGTTGGAGCTGCCTTGGGAGGCAAGTTGCAGCACGGTCTTTTGGAGAAGTGCACCAGTGGGATAACCTCTTTGTCGCTCCCTGTACTGTGAAGCATTAGTCACTTCCACTTCATACTGTGTGGTCCTCCGCTTTAAACAATATAGACTCTCTATTGTGTGCACATGTTCCATTTTTAGTGTATTGATGGAAAATCACAACTGCAGCAGGCAGGTGTTCAGTCTATCACACATATATTCATGTATGCCGTTTGCTCCCTTTCGAGAAGTGTTTGAAAATATATCCTACGGATAATGGGAGGCAATTATTGGGAAGAGAAAGGAGGCTATGGGAACTTAGAAGTAGAAAGATAAGAAGGATGGGTGACCTCTTAGGTAACTGTTATTTCATATCTATTATATATTAGTATAATTGTGCAGGTAATTATTTAGTTTTCCACAGGTAGTTTATGGAATAAGCATGTGAAAATGTGGTATTATTAACAGAAGCCCACTCAGGAAGCATTCTGGCAAGATAGAGGGATATAAATGCCTCCATTTATAAGTACTGAGAAGTAAGAATTACTGAGAAGGCAGTGAGTCTCCAGGTGTTTTTTTTTTCCCATTGTCTATTCCATTAGATGCCACCTCTTTAGGTATTTAATATTGACATATTTAATAGATTTATCAGCTTATTTTTATGGTCCTGCGGTGTCTGGCATATTCCAGTCTGGCTATTTGCTCATGTTTGCATTTGGTCTAAATTATGCAGTTTCAGATCATATCAGGTATTGACAAAATATGTACTTGAGAAAACACTTTTGCATCAGCATTGCATATACTGGATGGCTTTAGGTCCTACCAGGATGTTTATCTTATTCCCTGGTAGATTAAAAAAAGATGCTTTTGAAAGATGAGTTTGATGTAGTTTTCAAAGTAGATCTAATAGGAGATTGTTCTGGAACTTTAACCTAGACTGGTGTTGTATAGAAATGTGTAACGAAAATGTATGCTACACCTGGTGCTCAACAAAAGGAGGTAAAATTAAGGTTCACAGAATCACAGAATCACAGAATATTTAAGGTTGGAAGGAACCTCTAGAGATCATCTAGTCCAACCTTCCTGCTCAAGCAGGCACACCTACAGCATGTGGCACAGGGTGGCATCCAGGCGGGTTTTGAAGACCTCCAGAGAAGGAGACTCCACAACCTCCCTGGGCAGCCTGTTCCACTGCTCTGTCACCCTCACAGGAAAGAAGTTGCTCCTCACCTGGAGATGGAACTTCCTGTGCTCCAGCTTGTGGCCATTACCCCTTGTCCTATCGCTGGCCACCAGTGAAAACAGCTTGTCCCCTTCCTCCCGGCATTCTCCCTTCCTGAACTTATACATTTTAATCATATCCTCTCTGAGCCGTCTCTTCTCCAGAGAAAACAGGCCCAGTTCACTCAGCCTCTCTTCATACGAGAGATGTTCCATTCCCTTAATCATCCTGGTTGCTCTTCTCTGGAACCTCTCGAGAAGCTCCACGTCCCTCTTATACTGGGAAGCCCAGAACTGTCCCCAATACTCCAGGTGCGGCCTCACCAGAGCTGAGCAGAGGGGCAGAATCACCTCCCTTGACCTGCTGGCAACACTCCTCCCGATGCAGGCCAGGATCCCATTGGCCTCCTTGGCCACGAGGGCACTGCTGACTCATGGTTAACTTAGTGTCAACCAGGACTCCCAGGTCCCTCTCCGTGGAGGTGCTTTCCAGCAGGTCGACCCCTAATCTGTACTGATGCCTGGGGTTATTCCTCCCCAGGTGCAGGACCCTGCACTTATCCTTATTGAACCTCATGAGGTTCCTCTCTGCCCAACTCACCAGCCTGTCCAGATCCCTCTGGATGGCAGCACAACCCTCTGGAGTGTCGGCCACTCCACCCAGCTTGGTGTCATCTGCAAACTTGCTCAGGGTGCATTCCGTGCCCTCATCCAGGTCATTGATGAACAAGTTGAGCAGCACTGGGCCCAGCACTGACCCCTGGGGGACACCACTGGCCACAGGTCTCCAACTGGACTCGGCCCCATTTATCACCACCCTCTGAGCTCTGCCATGCAGCCAGCCCTCGATCCACCGCACCGTGCACTCATCTAGTCCACTCTCCCAGAGCTTCCGTATGAGGATATTATGGGAGTTCTACTGCTATGCTGTGTCTCAGGTTGTTTACGTATGAGTAGTTAAACTGAGAAAGATCTGCCTAAAATTATCAGCATCTTATTATTTTTTTAAGTGCAAATTATTATCTAGAAGCATGCCTGCAGGAAGCAATTAGTGGAGATTGGATATTCCATTCTTGCGAAGAGGAAATGAGGAAGTGCATACTTTTTTTTTTTGTATGCAAAAATTTTTGATTTTGAAAATCATAATTCACTACCATTTTTGTTGAGCAGGAAGCTGCCTGTATGTTGTTCGTAAAGTGCTGGTAAATTTTATCCATTGACAGAAAAGGCATCCCACTGTCAGTGGCAAGAGAAAGCAGCTGGACAGGGAAAGAACAGCTGGCAAGCACACAGTAGAAGGCACATCACCCTGTGCCACAGGAAAGAATTAAATAACAAAATCTAAATCTAATCTGTGAGGAAACTACTAAATTCACTGAGGAAGTAGTGGCTTAAGTCTCCATCCAAAGAAAACAACCTTGTTTTTCCCAAAGTCTATAAGGTTAATCTATATTTCTTTAATTTCCAGTGTATACTACTTACAGTTTACATGTATACTTCAACATAGATGTTTTGTGATGCCCTGCATGCACACAAGTGTTGGTTGCCTGGGGTAGGTATGGTGCATTTTCAAGAGAAAATTTATAAAACTTGTTTATGCTTACACCCACTGGGCCTTCCGATAGGCTTCAAAGATGACATGTAAAAGATCTCTTTTTGAATTCAGTAGTTACATATGTACCTCAAACGCCTAGGTTTAGTAGCAGTTTCCCAAGAGGGAATATGCTGTCTGGTGGCTGAGGAAGCTTGAGGAAACAACTTTCTCAGCTGAAGCTTTTCAGAGGCAGGCATGGCTTGTGAAGGCTTTTCTGGCCCAAAGCAATCTCCTATAGCTTGCTTGGCCATGTATATTCATCAACATAGCTCAGGGATCCCCTTTTCTTAAAAGTGATGTGAAAATACACAAATAACCTTATGCAGAGAAGCCTATAACTTCATTTCTCTAGGATATGAAGTAAACATATTATTGCAAAATAGGAAATAGTTGCTATACAGAGTTTTTTTTTTTTTTTTTTTTTTTTTTTTTTTTTTTTTTCCCAGTGATGGGAATTATAATCAAACTGATTTGAAACTCAATTATTTAATACCCTGCAACCAATAATGATGTTTGCAAACTACAGGTGCAGTGGATACACCTGCCATTGCATGTGACTATTAGCAGTGTAGTCACAGAATGCTCACAATACAGTCTATGTTGAACTTCCGAGGAAACAATGTTACTTTATTGGCAGGACATTATAATTGAAGACAAAGTATCTCTAAGGTTAAAATAAAAGTATATGTCACCCTTCCTGGAAATCATATAGGTGAATATGTCTGGTATCACAGGTAGTTTCTAAGCTTTATTGGCTACTCTGAGTAGGGTGCTACTTGGAACAAATGACAATTTTTTTTTTTTTGGTATATTTGATTTTAAATGCAAACATTGTTCTTCCTCGGAAGGTCAACAAAAGAAGAAAGAAACAAGAGAAGTAGTAGATTGCACATCAGATAAAATACCTTTTCCAGTTATTTACTTAAATTGTGCTGTATTTATGCTTTGTCTTTTGTACATCAAAGGGAAAACGGCGCATAAACAAGTTAGTGTGAACTAATTATTAGATTGATTAAAGAAAGGGCTTTTGGAAATGTTTATTGAAGTAATACAACTCAGGAAGAACACAGCTTCCAGCATAAGCTAGAATATGAATCTTTGGAGTGAAAGTAAAGAATGCCAGAGAAGCAAAGATACGTAGCTCTGAAAAGATGTAGTGCTCTTGGGCCGAATGAATCAAGGCAACTGCAATCACATTGATCTGGAATCACTGCTATTGTCTTGTGCTTTGCATCCTTTATAGTTGTGTTTTACTACATGTGATATGTTTGAATTTACTTAATGTGCTAAGAGATTCCAACTACTTAAAATTTTCTTAAAGATGATGTTGACTAGGAGATACTCTTTGCTTCTGAAATTAAAGCTACTTGTTTAGGACACTAAATACAGCAATGGTAGCCTCTGCTTATATTGTTTTGTTTTAGTATATGTGAGTGGTAACATTTACCCAGATAAAATGGAGGGGTTTTTTTTTGTAAATTAAAATGTATTTTCATTTCCATGTTTTCATACACTTTATTCCATTGTGTTCTCCTATTTGCCAACATATTCTTCGGTTGTAACTTTTATAAGAAGAGTGGGGTGTATCTTTGGTCACTCACAGCAAGGAACTGTGGAGTCAGTGGTTTGCTACTGAATGTAGTATATAATCTAATGCAGTATATTTTCTTTTTCTGATTATGGTTTTCATATATATTCATATATATTTTTTATTTGAGGTTAGGGCCTTGTCTAAGCTGATACAAAGGAGGGAGAAAAACTTCTGATGGCTGTCAAGCAAGACTTTCCAGAAATTTAGTATGAATAGCATGATATTACTGACAATTAGCAGATTCTCTGTGATAAACTTTTTTTGCTGTTCTTTTGCTTTCTTTCTTCCAGACAGATGTGTTTCTTGACAGTTTTGCTGTGCAGAAGGCACTCCAGCATTTTATAATCTAAACAGATGTAGGTGTTTCTCAGGAAGATTTCACTGACACTTTTTTATCACTTTCTATGTGCATGTGTGCTTGTGTTCTTTGAGAAGTCTAAAAAAGTTTAGGCTGAAATACCAGGTTGTTCTTTGTATACAGGTAACAGTGAAGAGAAGTGTGGGGGTAGGAAGGGATGCAAAAGAAGGTGGGATTCATGCAATATGTCTTAGGCACTTCATGGCATGCACTCTTAGCTTTACCAATTTAAACTCCTGTCATCTTAATATAGCCTGTAATTAATCCTCAGAGTATTTCAATTACTGAGTGCCTATTTAAAGTAACTATTAAGCTATCTTTGACAGCTTTGTAATTCAAGTTCTATTGACATTAATGTAATACAACCAAAATTTTCCCCCTTTAATGAATATTTCCCAATAATTTGATGAAATAAATCTATTTTTCATGTTGAAAATGATTTATTATTTATGCTTGACTGGAAAAAATATATATCTACACAAACTTACATAAGTTTAGTACATATTAAATTATACATTAAACATTAAACATTAAATCAGACAAATCATACTTGTATATTTTAAGAGACACAGTTTGGATTCTTGTAGTAGGGCTAGTCACTGTTGCAAATTAAAATGATCACAAACAACAAATTATTGATTAGAAATGCTTCACTGCATTGGAAACTCATTTTCAAGATGAATACAATTAATAGCATGTCTGCATTGTGGATTAGGAAGTATTTTTACAGTCTTGCAAGGCAGTGGCTGCTCTGCTTCCTATAACTATAACTTGGCGGAAAATATTCTATGATCAAGCTAAAATCTCTCAGAGGTGTTTATATAATATACATCATATATGTTGTATGAACTACTAAATTAGTTTTCATCCACCTGTAACAGAAGCAGTATTGGCTGAAGCTGTGTGGGCATTTTTATATATGGTGAGAGCTACAACATTCTGCTCAGGTGTGTAGGAGGAACTCCAGGTACCTGGTTCCTTTTAGATTACATCCTGGGATGATCACCTCTGTGTGGGAAGACTACTGCTTGAGGCCTATCTCCAGAAGACTGTGTTGCCATTAAGAGGGACCTAGAGAGTTTGGAGATTTGGTCAGAGAGGGACCTCATGAAATTCAACAAGGACAAGTGCAGGGTCCTGCACCTGGAGAGGAATAACCCCAGGCACTAGGACAGAATAGGGGTTGATCTGCTGGAAAGCAACTCTATGGAGAGGGACCTGGGAGTCCTGGTTGACAACAAGTTAACCATGAGTTAGCAGTGTGCCCTCGTGGCCAAGAAGGCAGAGAGGAACCTCATGAGGTTCAATAAGAACAATTGCAGGGTCCTGCACCCGGGGAGGAATAAGCCCAGGCATCAGTACAGATTAGGGGTCGACCTGCTGGAAAGCAGCTCCACGGTGAGGGACCTGGGAGTCCTGGTGGACACCAAATTAACCATGAAGCAGCAGTGCCCTCGTGGCCAAGAAGGCCAATACAGGCTCCTAGCCTGTATCAGGAGGAGTGTTGCCAGCAGATCAAGGGAGGTGATTCTGCCCCTCTCCTCAGCTCTGGTGAGGCCGCACCTGGAGTATTGGGGGTGGTTCTGGGCACCCCAGTATAAGAGGGACATGGAGCTTCTAGAGAGGGTCCAGTGGAGAGCTGCAAAGATGATTAAGGGACTGGAACATCTCTCGTATGAGGAGATACTGAGTGAACTGGGCCTGTTCAGCTTGGAGAAGAGAAGGCTGAGAGGGGATCTTATTAACATGTATAAATACATGAAGGGAGATTTTAGGGAGGAGGGGGCCAAGTTTTTCTCAGTGGTGGCCAGTGACAGGACAAGGGGCAATGGGTGCAAGCTGAAACACAGCTTGAGCAGTAAGATTGGACTAGATGATCTCTAGAGGTCCCTTCCAACCTTTAAGATTCTGTGAAGGCCAATGGGATCCTGACCTACATCAGGAGGAGCGTTGCCAGCAGGTCGAGGGAGGAGATCCTGCCCCCCTACTCAGCTCTGGTGAGGCTGCACCTGGAATATTGGGGACAATTCTGGGCTCCCCAGTATAAGAGTGATGTGGAGCTTCTAGAGAGGGTTCAGAGGAGAACAACCAAGATGGTTAAGGTACTGGAGCATCTATCTCATAAGGAAAAGACTAAGTGAGCTGGGCCTGTTTAACCTAGAGAAGAGAAGACTGAGAGGAGATCTGATCAATATATATAAGTATCTGAGGGGAGAATGTAGGGAAGATGGGGGCAAACTCTTCTCGATGGTGGCCAGTGATAGGACAAGAGGAAGTTCTAGCTGCATGTGAGGAAGAACTTCTTTCCTGTGAGGGTGACAGAGCCCTAGAACAGGCTGTCCAAAGAGCTGGGTCTTCCAAACCCACCTAGTTGCAACCCTGTGTCACATGCTGTAGGTATCCCTGTTGGAGCAAGGAGTTTGGACTAGATGATCTCTACCGGTCCCTTCTAACCTCAACCATTTTATGATTCTGTGATCTGTAATCAACTCTCATTTTTCTTCTGCAGTCTTACTCTTATAAAACAAACAGCCCTGTGATACTTATGATTCATCATAAAATCCGTTGAGAATAGCTTTCTTCATTTCTGGAAAGTGTGTTAAGTATTTCCCTGTGGTTGTACTTCTAGTTTCTCTTCCTTCTTTCTAGAAATGAAAAAGATTAAAAAATGGCTGATGAGGGCAGTAGAAAACAGGTAATTTAAAAAAAAAATGTAAGGGCATGCTGATCTATTAGTACTTGCCTGGCTGTGCTTTTAATCCCTGTATTGACATAAACATGGTGGTGGCATTGTTTAATGCCACTACCACCACAACCTGGTGGTGGCAACAGGTGGTGACAACCACTAGTGAAGTTAAACTATCTGTCTTGTGCCCTGGAGTGAACTTGATTGGCCAACGTGTTCATTAGGATCTCATTGTTTTAGGATGCTAGTGTAGGGCCTATTGAGAAACAAGCATGATTGCTGTAGAAATCAGCCTCAATCTTGTGGGAGGAGGCTTAAAGGAGGTGGTCTTTTAGCCTAATAGTCACTGAGAAATGCAGGAGGAGGAATGGATAGTTAGCATGTTCATAAAGATATGAAAAAAACAAGGAGCCAAGGGGGAGGAAAGAAAAACTTCTGGAGGATTCTCTTCTAAAGAAACTACATCTAGCGTAGGAAAAGCAAGAAGAAAAATAATGCAACTGAATTTAAAAAAGAAATCATTACAGCTGTTAGAGGCAAGTGTTTAATTATCTCCAACAGCAAGCTGTGAGGAACAAAATGCTTTTCAGTCCTAATTATCTTCTGAACAAGAAGTAAATGAGGTAGATAAGCATCCTTTTTGATGTTATTTGTGGTGGCAAAGCAGAGGAACATTTCAGATGTTTCTTATTTTCTGGAGCTGCAACTGGCATCATCTGAGAACTGCCCAAGGGAAAAGAAACATCAGATTAGACTTTGTCTGGAGAATGTAGCCTGGGCAGAGACCAGATTCAGGCTGCAATTAGCAACTTGGGTTCTTGTGCTTGTGAAAGGTAACTATCCATCCGTTAAAGCTTTATTTTCCTTGTGGGTCAGATCAATAGCTGAATAATTGATTAGCTACCTAACTGAACAACTAAATTATTGAAGATTTAAACGTGAGTTTCATGATATAAGGTGACTGGAGACTGGACAAGTGCCAGTGGAAGTTTTAAGCAAATTAAGGGAAATTGTCAGGTAGAGTTAGTGGAGACTACTTAGTGAATTTAGGATTCTCCCTGTCAATTCTTGCTCTGTGTATGCTCCACCTGTCTTTCTTTTAAGAAATAAACCTGTTTGTTCCCGGACACTGGGATCCTAACTTTCTCATTTCCCGGTAAGTATGGCCACCAGGACCTCTGAGCACACAGCGACATTATACTTTTCTAATGAAATGTTACGATACTATTCAAAATGTAAAACATGACAGAATCTGATCTTGCAAAAGCTTTGCTCTTTTTGTGCCTTGACTCAGTCTTTCTTAAAATAAGCAGAATTGGATTAGAAACAAATGGCCCTTGGCCGAATAAAGCTTATGCATAATATTACAGTGTTTTGCTAACCATTCCTTTTGTTGTACATGTTTAAAATGAGCATCTTTATGTTTGACTATGTCTTTAAGGTACAGTTTGCTATTAGGGTCAGAACAAGGCTTTTGAAATGGACACAGGAGCAATCTTATGACTGCCCTTTATGCACTTTGATGGATTCTTTATTTTTGTAACCCAAAAGCTGACCAGCATTCCCAGCTAGCATGCAAGGTGGTGCATCTTAGCAGACAGTGAAAGGGAGGAACTATGGCTTCTGGAGACATATGGGCTTCTGTCTGGTGCACATTTATGCAAGACTTTCAGAACTCCCTCCAAAATATACATTAATGCTTCTCTTTTACCTATAGGAATTGGAGGGAAATTGCAAGTATTGTAAGTAAATATTTCTTTGCAAGTAAATATTGCAAGTAAATATTTCCTTGTATTTAGGTCAGCTGGTGCTTTCCACTATAAAGACAGCCTTTTCTTTGAGAAATCTTTAAGATGGCTATTTATAGCTTCTCTTCAATGACTGGCAGCAGAAGGAGGCTCTGTTTTAGAAGTGATTGTTTTATGCTTTTCTCATAAGAGTTTTGTAGCTGGCCAAAATATTTGAATATCGCAGCATAAGTGGAATACTAGAAACACCAATATTGTAAAGGAATGTTAAGTCTGCAAACTCTCAGCTTCTAACAGAAGATAGGAAATACCAGATTTATGGTGCCTCAGCCCTTTCACTGAGAAAGGGAAGAATTCTGGGAAAGCATTTGTTATTTAATTGCATATGGTAATTTTTTTTTGTAGCTAAATTTTAAATTTCCTGGAGCAAATATATTTACAGTGCTCTATTTATTTATTTATTTATTTATTTATTTTTTAAAGAAAGCTGGCATTGTTGACACTCTGAGCACAAAGGACAGATGAGAATTATTAACTGAAGATACAAAAGATCCTGATATGGTGCAAAGTAATAGGAGGCATTGAACTTGCAAAGCACTGTAGTTTTTGTTTAGTGACATAGTCATCTCTCTGCTAATTAGTAACAGATTTTTTTTGCTGAATTAAAAAATTGGTTAATTAAAGCATCTGAAAAGTAAATAATTTATAAAAATTAATTTATGCATTGTACAGATTTCCCTTTGTGACCTTTCTAATTAGGGGATTAGAGACTTTAAGGAAGAGTAATTGGGAGCTGAAGTGTGTCAGGAGGGAGGGGTAATAAATGTAATGGGGACTCCTACTTTGTTTTGGGATAGTCTTAAATGGAACTTTCATTATATTAGATAAGGGATCACAAAATCCCCATTTAATATCATGTGTGGAAACCTAACATAATATCAGAACAGTAGTAGCTTTTGACATAGAGAGATAGCTGTGTTGACTCTTATTTTAGACAGAAGCGATATTCTTATTTAGACTGAGGACAAGTAATTCTCTCTAGTTACCAAAGTCGAGTCTTGGCTCTCTGTGAGTGAGGATGAAGTGCACAGAGATCATTTCTCTGAGCTGTCTGACACCTCAAGATTTTTGAGTACCATCATATAGCTTGTCTGTTATCTTGTGAAACTGCAGCTTTACATGAGGTATGCAGGGGATCCTGTAAATGAATAGGGTTCCACAATTCCATCCTGAAAGCTAAAAGGGAAAAGAATTAATGGGAACTAACACTTTAATGGTAACTAGCCAGCACTAACATTGAGGAGATTTTTAGCTTAAAAATGGTTATTTGGTGAGGGTTTTTTTCTGCACCAGTATGGTGCAGTGTAGCAAGTGTTACGGTTCTAGACACTGTTGCACTAATGGTAAGCATGATAATAACAACCAAACCTCAAGAGTGAACTTAAGCTGTAATTTCTGCTCTGCCTTTCTGTGGCAATGTGTTATTGAACAGTCAGCTGGATTCCTGTACATATAGTTTTATATGAAGTGTGGTAGATTTTAACATTTTTTCCCCTAGTTTTTTCCCTTAAAAGTATCATGTAAAGTATCACAAAAACTATACAAGTACTTAGCAAACACCTATTCTTAGTTTTTAAAGAATGAAGTTTGATTGTACTGTGCTTTGCTTTCCTTTACAATTTCTAGTTGGCAAAGTTATGTGACCTGTCTTCATTGAATTCTAGCCTTGAATGTAACAAGCTAAGGCTGAAAGTTGAAATGTTTCTCTGGACTAACCTGTATTGACGATACCCTAAACTGTACACTAAGCATGTTCTTGTGATAAGTGTTCAATGCAATTCAAATTGCATAATCCAGTTGTAATTGTACTATCCCATACAAAGGCATCTTAGTACAAAAGGGTATCCATTGTAGAAAGAATCACAAAACAGGATCCTTGTTTAAATTCTGTGTTCCCAGCCAAAAAGTCCTCTTGAGGAAAAAAAAAATCCCTTGTACCACTTAGCTGTAAGTTATGAAGCTTTCTACGTATTGTGTCTCACTATAAGAGTCTATATGATCTTAATAAAAAAGCACAGAATATTAAACAGCTATAATGACTTTTATTGATGAAGGAAAATCTACAAGTAAACTTTATAGTTTTGGAAGGGTTTATATTTTATTGCAATCTGATTTAATAGTCTCTCAAGTAGACAGGTCATATCACATTGAATGTGGAAACTATAATAAATGAAGCTTTATATAGATAGTTTTTTTTCATAAATCTCAATAACAGAAGCTGTTGATGGAGACTGCTGTATTGGAATGAAAACTGAAATTGAATGAGTTCAGATAGATGTGATTAGCGGTGCAAAGTCTAGTGGTAGACCTATAGCTAGAGGTGTCCACCCCAGGGCCTATCTAGTATCTAGTACCCCAGGTCTAGTATTGTTCAACTTCTTCACTGATGCCCCAGATGAAGGGACAGGATGACTTTCAGAAAGTCTGCTGATGATACAAAACTGGGAGCATTGACTAATACACCAGATCTTGACATGATCTTGACGTGATCTTGACGTAATTGAGATGGGTAAAAAGGATTCTCATAAAGTTCAACAAAGGCAAGTACAGGGTCCTGCACCTATAGGGAGCAATAACCCCAGGCACCAGTACAGGAGCAGCTCTGCAGAGAAGGAACTGGGAATTCTGGTGAATAAGAAATTGACTGAGTTGACAACAGCCAGCAATGTGCCCTTGTGGCCAAGATGGCCAGTGGTATCCTAAGGCGTATGAGGAAAAGCATTGTCAGTAGGTTGAGGAAGCTAATTCTCCCCATCTACAGATTTCTGGTGAGGCCACATCAGGAGGACTGGGTCCAGTTCCGGGCTCCCAAGTACCAGAGAGATGTGGAGCTCCTGAAGCGCTCCTCTCTCCAGTGGAGAGCTGTTAAGACAATTCATGGACTGGAGCATCTCTCCTATGAGGAAAGGCTGTGACAGTTGGGACTGTTCAGTCTGGAGAAGACTGAGGGGGATCTCATCAATGTGTATTAATATCTCAAAGGAGATGGAGCCAGATTCTTTACCGAGGCACCCAACGATAGGATGAGAGGCAATGGGCACAAGTTGCAACACAGGCAGTTTTGTCTGAACGTAAGGAAAAATAAAATTACTGTGAGAGTGAATGATCACTGAAACAGGTTTCAAAGAAATGTTGTGGAGTCTCCTTCCTTGGAGCTTTTCAAAAGCTGTCTGGGCATAGTTCTGGGCAACATGTTGTAGGTGACCCTACTTGGCCTAAATGATCTTCAGAAGTCCCTTCCAACTTCAATCATTCTGTGACTCTGTAGTTCTGTAATTGTTAAGGGAATAATTATTTTTCTTAGTATTTATTTTGTCTAATGTTTTTTTTAATAGAGATCATTTCCTTCCTTATCCACACAGTAGAAACAATTAGACACCACAGACAAAATTCCCATATATGTAGAAACAATTAGACACCACAGACAAAATCATAGATTCCTTAAGGTTGAAAGGGACCATTAGAGATCATCTAGTCCAACCCCTCTGCATATGCAGGGTCACATAGAACATGTGGCACAGGGCTGAGTCCAAGAGGATTTTAAAGATCTCCAAAGAACGAGACTCCACAACCTCTCTGGGCAGCCTGTGCCAGTGCTCACCCTCACTGTTAAGAAATGTTTCCTTAAGTTCCTGTGGAACTTTTGGTACCTCGGTTTGTGGCCATTTCCTCTAGTCCTATCGCTGGCCACCACTGAAAAGAGGCCGGCCCCCTCCTCCTCACTGCCTCCCTTGAGGTATTTATAGACACTGATGAGGTCCCCCCTCAGCCTTCTCCTCTCCCGGCTGAACATGCCCAACTCTCTCAGCCTTTCCTCATATGGCAGATGTTCCAGGCCCCTGATCATCCTCATAGCCCTGCGCTGGGCTCTCTCCAGCAGCTCCACGTCCCTCTTGTACTGGGGAGCCCAGAACTGGACACAGTCTCCAGATGTGGCCTCACCAGGGCTGAGTAGAGGGGGATGATCATCCTATCAACCTAGATCATCCTAGATCAATGCTTCCTCTCTTCTCTCTTCCTTTTCTTGTAGATCTTTAGAGAGCATTAGCATTGAGCTTCAGGAATTCCTCCACCAGCAGAAACTATAAAAGTATTTATGTATTTAGGATTTCAGAAAACTGCATTTCTTCTACTCCATTGTCTCTCCTCATACAGCATCATGGCCTTTCTCTAACTTATGGAGACAGGACAAATTTCTCTCATATGTGCTGAATCATGCAAAAATCCTACGCTTTGTCATTGGCCTCATACAAAAATGCCTGTCTTTGCCATAGAGCTGTCCAGCTGTCCAGAGGACCAGACTTCACTCTCAGTGGTTCTCAAGGTCTTACATTTTGTTATCACTCCAGGGCACATTGTTATTTACTGTATGACCAAAACTTTTCAATTAGTATTTGGAAACAGAATTGTGATTTTGCATTTTGGCTTGCAATCAGGGACATTTTACAGAGAAAGGTTTCTTACACCCACTGCTGACTCCCTCTTGGTTAGCACTGGCTTTAAAACCCTTTCTTTACAACATTCCCACAAGTCCGTGAAACATTTTCTTTTCAAAAAAAGCCACCAGCTCTTCTTGTTACAGTCCAGGCCCTTGGTAGAGGAGTGAATTGTTACGTTGAAAAACAAATTTATGAACATCAGAAAATAACTGGATTGCTTTGCTTATTCCTAAAATGCAATAAAAGCTATTGGCAGAATAAAAATGTATATATTTCACAAATACTAAATATTCCCCATTAAGATGAAAGGTGAATGTGTGGAGAATAAAATTATCGGAGGGAAAAAATAGGAAAAGGAAACTAGAATTTCGTCAAAACTACTTTGTTACTGTTACTTTGAATGCCGTATTTCTAGAAGGTTGCCAGAAGCGCTAATTAGTCTGTAAATGCATGTCAAAGTACAGGTCTGTTACTTGAAACATATACTTATTTGTATTACCAGTATATTCAATTGGCAGCTAAATTTGTAATATGTATAAGTAGGTCATTTAGTTAAAATGTATTACCTGTCAGGTTAGCAGTGAAAATACTGAGAGGGTCTGCTATGCTTGTCCAGGACTGAGCTACGAGATAATATATTTGGACTGAAAGCTCCACTATTTCAGTAGTTGTGTAAGTATTACACCAAATTGTTTAAAATGTGTTCTCCATTTAATGATAATTCATTTATGGAAAATGGCATAAAAGAATGACTAGTTGTTGAAGAAGACATGAAAATTATCAGACCATAAAAATGATGGCACATCATAATATGCATCTTAGAATATCTCCTGGTATAGGATTATTAATTACTGTATAGTCATTGTGATTTAGTTCAGGTTTTAAATGTCATAGGATTTTCCCATTCCTTTTGTGATACAGAGCTTTAGTGCTACAGATCTACTGCAGGCACAGCTCAGAGCTGCAGCCTAGTAGAGACACAATTGTGCTGGTTTTGAATACAGTGGCTCAGGAACTCGTAGCTGTCTAAGCACACCTAAGCCTAGGGTATGTGGCCTTGTTGCATCTTGTGTTGCCACAGCTAGGAATCTGCTGTAGGGCTCCTTTTCAGCAAGCTACAGTAGATAGTTACCTCGGCATAGCTACGTTCTTGCCTGGTGCTGCAGGAATTAGTCTTTTCCTACTCTTTGTGAGCTGGTATTTTGGAAGAGAGCATAACTAAACTTGTCAGAACCATTTAAGCTATCCTTCCTCCTTATTTGTCATACTTTGAGCACACTAATGGTATCCACTTTCTCCTTGCTCATGGGAGTTCAGCATATGTATATTTTTTTTAGTATTCTTGTCTATGAAGGATATCATTCAGCGAGGTTTCAGAGTCAATCCAGACTATGGGTGCAGACGCTTGTCTTTTATAGGCAATGAAAGAGAATTAGAAGAAAGTGAGATTACTAGTGATGTGTTGGCTGAAATTCATTTTACACCACTAACCAGAACTGTGATATTATGCTTATTTTTTATAAGCTTTATTCATAAGCTATGGAATGCACCAGCTAAATTGGTGCTGCCTATATAATTCCATAACTATTGATAGAGGAGCTGCATTCTCTTTCCATGATGCTTTGGAGAGATTGTCTTCCTATTTTTTTGTATACAATAGCCACAGCTTTCTTGCAAATTCTAGTAGCTGTATGTAGTTCTGCTCTTTATGTAAGGTTCCCACAGAGTATTCTTTTAGAGTCTTTTCTATCTCTAGAGAGATATTCCCTGTGTTTTAGCCTTTAGACAGAAGCTATACTGTCTGTATACAGAATCGCAGAATGGTTGAGGTTGGAAGGGTCATCTAAAGATCATCTAGTCCAACCCTCCCTGCTCAGGCAGGGTCAGCTAGAGCACATTGCACAGGATCACATCCAGTTGGGTTTTGAATATCTCCAGAAAAGGAATTTCCACAATCTCTCTGGGTAATGTGGTCTGATGCTCCGTTACCACTACAGTCGAGAGACTTTTCCTAATGTTCAAACAGAACTTCCCGTGTTTCAGTTTGTGGACATTTCCTCTTGTCCTGTCACTGGGCGCCACTGAAAAGAGTGCTCCATCCACTTTACATCCTCCCTTAAGGTATTTATACACATTTATAGGATCCCTTCTCAGTCTTCTCCAGGCTAAACAGGCCCAGGTCTCTCAGCCTCTCTTCAAAGAGGGGATGTGCAAGTTCCTCAATCATCTTGGTGGCTCTACACTAGACTTGTTCCAGTTCATGTTGTACTGGGGAGCTTAAAACTGCACCCAGAACCCTGGAAGCGGCCTCACCAGGGCTGAATAGAGGGGGAGGACCACCTCTCTTGACCTGCTGGCGGTGGTCCTCCTAATATACCCTGGGATATTGTTGGCTTTCTTGGTGACAAAAGCACATTATTGGCTCATGGTCAACTTGTCCACCAGGATGCCCTGGTTCTTCTCTGCAGAGCTGCTCTCCAGCAGGTCAGCCCTAGCCTATACTGATGCCTGAGTTTATTCCTCCATATGTGCAGGATCCTGCACTTGCCTCTGTGGAACTTCATGAGGTTAACATGAGGTCAAAAAAGGATGACTGACTGTCAGCAACACATGGTGAGATGGAAATGTTGGATCACATGGAGAGTGGAGCAGTACCTGATAACATGGCCCAGTGAGGTGGATGTGCAGGAGGGGGAACTGTTGCAGGGAGTGCTTGAGAATGGATTATTCAAGAGATAGCAGCCCTTCCTGGCTTCATTGAATACAGGGCTCTTTATGACTTGTGCTTGCCTAGAGCTTGTCCTGCATCACTTTCCCAGAAAACGTGCAGTAAATTGATAGCATCTGTGAGAATGAATCAACAGGTATCAGTTAGCTACTCCCTGAAGGCTTCATGCGTTAGAATTTGTGCTAATGAGACCTCAGCTGAAGATCCCTGGCTCCTGTTAGGGGTTTCCTCTCTGCTTTGCTCTGCTGTGATGAAAAAAAAAAGAATCAGTGCAGTAGTGCTGCTGCTGGCAAATGACAGCTCTATCTGGAGAGCCATGTTTATTACCTTTATCAGGACACAAGTTTCTGTTGGCATCACTGGCATGCACAGTGATCAAAAGTGATAAAGACTTTGACTCCTTATTATTGTTTGTAACTTTTCCATGAAAAGGATGTCCAGAGTTTCATTTTTTCAGATTCAGCCTAAGATGCATGTAAGAATGGTAAGAATGCCCATCACGAGCCTTTTTTTTTTTTTTTTTTTTAAATCTTTGAAAGGCATCTTTGCAAATAATGTTAGTTTCAACAGATCTTCTTAACTGACATCAACTGCATATGCAGAGTAGCCTATGCACACAATTTTTGCTAAATTATGATTATTTAATGTCCTAAGTACTACCATAAACAAAAGGTAATCTGAGTTCATTAGTGGGTAAATTAGTTTATTAGGTGGGTAAACTCCGTATGGTGGATTCTGTGCTTGAATTTCTTCTTTGGCTTTGAATCTTTATAAATAAACAAAAACCTGTTCATGTTTCAGATCATCTTGCAGAAAAAATGTTGCCTGGGCCTTGCCTTACCAACTTCAGATTATCTCTAACATTAGAGTCTGCCCCTGAGCTGGTTCAATTTGAGATCTCTTTGTAGTTGGTCAGAAAAAAAAAAAAGAGGTTGTTACTAAACACTGATGAACAAAATAGCCTTTAAAAAATAAACTATATGTATATAAGAAGTCTGTTAGAGAAACTCTCTCTTTGTGTTTACAAAGTGTCATCTTACTGTGTTGCTCTCTGTTAGATTTATAGCAGGAAACCTCTGAAATCTCTTGTCAGATCTTCATGGAGACAATAATTTTTCTACTTCTGGTGCCTGAGTGAGGAAGAGTGCTCATCTGGAAACACTAAATACAATATTTAGATACCCAACCTCCAGAAACTGAGGAGGTAAAGGTGATTGAGGTAAAATAATTTTAGGGATAGAAAAATATTTATTGTGACCTAAGGTATAAATATTGTGCATTGTTTCTTTTTCCATGTTTTGTTGATTTGTAAAACACCTAAAAGTCCTTTAGACTTCTTTTATTTTATTTTTTTATTTTCCTCTTTAATGTTATTTCAGGCAATAATTTTGAATCAATACTTAGAGTTTATTTATTTTTAATTTAATCAGACAAACTCTGGATTACTTGTTCCTCAATGTCCATGATTTTCTTCATCATTTTTACGCTTTTATCTGATTTCCATTGAAAAAAAGCCTCATTATAAAGAAGCAGAATTTAATTTAAGATTTTTTTTTTTTTTTTAAAGTAACTAGAATGTTGTTGCAGGTGTTGCTTCGGAAGTAGGCAACACTGAATATTTTAATCTGTAATTGAAGTCTGATGCACCTGAAGATATTCAGCATGACTTCTAATTAGGTCAGATATAAATAACACTTTTTTCCATTTTATTTAGGAAGGATCTATAGCTGATTTTATTGTTTGTTCGTAATTCATGGCTTTTCCTCAAAACTAATGGAATGTGAATGCAAACAAATTCTGGTTTTGATCATCTTTTGTATCGTTGTATTCTTCTTTTACTAGTTTTATGGTTGCTCTTTGAAAGATTTATTTGAATGAACACTTTTCCTGTCTCGGGAAGAAACTGTCCTGTTCTCTTTGCGTACTCCTTTTTTTTTTTTTTTTTTTTTTAGAACATACCACATTAAATGATGCATCATCTGTCGTCCTGGTGAGTCCTATACTATTTCTAGGCTCTGTGGAGAAATTCTCTGTGTATTCTTACATATTNNNNACTAATGGAATGTGAATGCAAACAAATTCTGGTTTTGATCATCTTTTGTATCGTTGTATTCTTCTTTTACTAGTTTTATGGTTGCTCTTTGAAAGTTTTTTTTGAATGAACACTTTTCCTGTCTCGGGAAGAAACTGTCCTGTTCTTTTTTCGTACTTTTTTTTTTTTTTTTTTTTTTTTTAATACTTACCACATTAATTGATGCATCATCTGTCCTCCTGGTGAATCCAAAATTATTTCTAGGCTCTGTGGAGAAATTCTCTGTGTATTCTTACATATTCTTACATATCCTTACTTATGTGAAACACTGAACATGAGCATGAATCAGGGAGGGTATTTGACAGATCATCTTGCTTTCTAGATTGATACTTTTCCCATTAAGTCCAGCTTAAATAACTACTGTTTTCTGTAGGTTCTAGACATAGGGAGATCAAGATATCTGCTAATAAAGTATGCTAAAGAGCATGTGATAAAATATGGTAGTATTTTGGGAATACGGCAAGGAAAATTTTTTAGGTACTAGAGTCACTAAAACACCACGGTACTTCAGAAAGATCACTTCTACCACCATCTGGATCATCTAGATAGGAATCTTCCATTGATTTCACAATGTTTCAGTATTAACCATTGCCATGAAACTGCCTCTGGAATCCAGTCTATCCCAACAACTTTCTGAGTTCCATGAGCATTACAAAAATGGCAACACTTTTACTTTACTTTACTTTACTTTACTTTACTTTACTTTACTTTACTTTACTTTACTTTACTTTTTACTTTACTTTACTTTATGCAGAAAACCTATTAACCAAAGCATGTTTTCTCACAAAACTAAAAATGATCTTAAAACCCCCCAAACCATGATTGTATCTGACAATTTGATGTCCATTACAATCATATCAGAAACAACCACATCAAAACCCTTCCTCTGGGTGAGTAAGTCATGTCTTTGAATAAGCCAGGTTCCTGCTATTAGAATGTAAAAAGACAAGTCACACAAAACATCCGAGCAACATTTTTGCATATTATGTGATGCTGAAACCTCTATTAGAAACCCTTAACACATCTATCTATGTAGAAGAAGACAAGAAGTACAAAAATATTTTCCTGAATTCCTTCTCTCAGCCTCCAGCCTCCTAACATGGACAAACATGTTACCAGAAATGAACTTACTGTAGAACAACAAACTTTAAATGAAGCCAGGCTTCACAAGAAAGACAAACACATTTTCATTGCAGTGAAATTTTCTTCTGTAAAGGCACTTATTCAAGCCATGTACAAGAATGTCTTTTACGATCTATTTCCCTCATCAAATTCTTAGAAGTTATGAGTGAAAATGAACAGCTCTATTCAGCAGAATCAATTTACGCTTATTATTGATAAAGAACAGAAGTGGTAGTTATTAGCAGGAATGTTCAAGAAACAGTTTCTTCATCTCTGTCTTCTTAGTCCTGATTCTTGATGAAGGCTTACAGAAAATACCCTTAAAAATTAAGATTGAAATTTATACTATGGATTAATACAAATTTAAAGTTCAATAGGCATGGTTTTTGCAATCCCAGATTTTGTCCTTTTATAATAACTTTTGCTACATCTTGATGCAATGTACTATTTCAAATTATCTAGTCACTTGATTCACACATAGAATGATATTTCAGCAAGCACATAGTCTCATATTTGTTTTGTCATTTTCATACGCCGTTGTCCCCAAGATACACTCATTTTTTTAACCAATTTTAAAACTTGGTCCATCAAAGAGTGGTGGTTGCCACCTAAAGGCTACAGCTCTGGTTTCTGTAGATAGTGTCCTGCAGTGCTTTATTGTTCTCAGAATAGAGAGGCTTTCTTCTGAAGGTCTATGCTAAATCTCATGTAATGTGATTTAAGCCTCTTACTCCATGTGTTCAATGGATAGGACATGAGAAGGCAGCTGTCATATTTGCATCTTTTAGAAGACCTAGAAATATAATTGTTGTAGTTGGAGATACATTTAGTTAAGAAATTGAAATTTATTTCAGATTTTGTGATGCTTAGGACAAAAGGTCCAAGATGGAAAACTTGAAAGTAACAGCCTCCCAAAGGGAGCTTTTTCCACTCAGATAACAACCTAACTGTCAGAGTAGTGAGCAAACCCTAAGCAGCAACCAACAACACTATTTGTCCTTTGATGTCTACCAGCCAGGAAACAACTGTGAGCTGAAGATGAGAGGGAGAGAGAAAGATACGTGTGGAAGATTCTGCCAAGAAATGATCAAGCTGAAGATGGGTGGACAGAGTGCATCTGATACTCTGTAAAGCAGACGTGAGTACATAAGTTGTAACGACATATCTTTATGTGCAATACAAGCAATGTCATTAAGAGGATAAAGCAGAACGCTCTGTGTCCTTCTATAATTAGTAAAGTAAAAAGGCATATAGTAATGGAGAAACTAATACTCTAACTCATGTTCATTAGTCACTGTTAGTTTATGATTATGAAGTATTTGAAGACTCTGCTATGGTAATAGCTATGTAGTGCACTATGTTATTCTGCAAAATTAATTCCTTTTTATTTGAAGAAATATTCTTGGTATTTAGACATCCTTCTCCCCCTCCAAAAAAAGTTAATATAAATATGAAGAAAATAAATGCTTGTGTGCTTGTATGTGCTTATAAGCTTGACCCATACAATCTTCCTATAATAAAAGTCTTCTTTGTCCTTTACTGGACAGCATCAACAGGCAAACAGAAAAACAAAGAATGTAAGTGAAAAATCAGAAGAGAAGGAGAGGAACAGAAAATAATGAATCCTGAAATTCTGTCAACTGGTTATCCCACGGGCAGAACAGGTTATTAATAGGTCTGATTGATTAAAAGAAATATACACTGTGAGAATCTAGTAATGTATAATAGGTAGCATTTTATGTCCTACAACAGACAGCAGCATATTCCACTTCACTGAAAACATGGAGGAAACACTACAGATCGGATGATAAAAATGCATGTTAGCTGTTATTCAAAGGAGATTTTTCAGATGTTGCTTTTTCTAAGAGCAAGTGAATCATTTTCCTCCATGGGAGTTGAAGTGGCTTTCTGGTAACTGGTGGTCTTGTGGTTTCCTTAAAAAGCTATGGCTCAGCTTTTCTGGAACTGAAGAGGCAAATTTGGTCTGCCTTTTTTTTTGATTTTTGTACAATTAAAAAACTTATTTTTTTGGTGTAGAACATTTTAGAAACCAAGTAATTAAATAGGTAACCAGGTAAACATGCAGCATTGTCATTCAAGACAGTCTCAGGGGGGCTTTGGTATCTATGTCTTGTTGTCTATGGTGTCATCAGATCTATTGGAATGTCACTTACCAGTTTCATAGCTATTGATTGAGACATTGTTCTCAGATCACCTGAATTGGAGCTTTGTTTGTAAGCATGGTGGGGAAATTCATTAGGCAGTTGTCAAAATAATGGTAATAATGTCATGGAAGATTGTAGGCCAGGACTTCACTTCTACTTTGATGATTTCTGTTTTAAGATGCCCATTTAAGTTTTGCCAATCATGAATCTTTGAGGTACTGAGTATTCATAACTAAGTTTCTGACTTCACCTACATGTGGGTTATTTTTCAGAAATACTAAGCACCCCCAATTTTCTGTGAAGGCTGCAGCTCCCCAGGTGGTAGGAAGACAACATACTCTCAGAAAGGAAACCCACTGCAGAGAGAAAACGAACTGTTCTCTACCAGGAAATTTAACAGCATGTGGAAAGCTCATGCAAACAAGAATTACTGCAAATGAGGGGACAGATGGGCTTGGCAGTCTGTCCTTAAAATGTCATTTAGAGAAAAAAAAAATACTTATAACTTGGAGTGCATGTGAATGAGGGTGGGAGATTCAAATATAAAAAATGGGGGGTTTTATAAAAAGAAAAACTTCATGCTGTATTTCTTTTATTTTTTGTTAACTGATTGAAATGTTCTTGAACTGCTTCAGGTAAAACTGAACACAGTTATTGCTTTTTGTTCACTCTACTTAACAAAAAAATAGGCTATGCATATCATACTTAGCAGTTTTCTTCATCTGACCTGAAAACCAGGACAGTTAGTTGAGGAAAACTTCACCTTCAAATAGACACCGTCCAGCTCTGGATATCACTCTGTATACCTGGTATTCAATTGTGTGACTGAGCATAAGGAGTGATTAATCATAGCCAAGCCTCTATCCGAGCAACTCAGGACATGGGAACACTCTAGAAAATGGGAACACGCTGGAAAATGGCATTTTATATTCCTGTGGTTAACTTTAGCTCTTGTTTCATCCATCCTCATACTGTGCAGTCTGTAAGAAAATACCTATAGGGATTCCTGCCAGACAGGAAGATAAAGCAAAAGCAGCCCACTTTATCTGTCATGTATATGTGATATGCTGTTTTAAAATTGTTGTGCACACTTTGTCTTGAAAAAAATCAGTGTACTGCAAGAAAAATCCATTAGTGTTTATGCTACAATGAAACCCATAACATTTTTGTTATTAAGAACTCAATAGAAACAACCCAAACCAAGTAAACAAAAATAAGAGAAAAAAAAAAAAAAGACAAAAGGAAAATGAAAAGAAATTTTCTTTTGTACTTCTAGGAATCAAAAATGAATATGAACTGACTGCCAGGGTGAGTTTTTGCTGTAGATCCCACATCAGTTTTGGCAATAAATAATAAATTGTACTGCTCAGTAAGAACTCATTATCAGTGCCTTCACAGCCAGGCATCCTTCATGATTATCAATAGCCCAATTTCTGTTTGAGAAAAGATGTTGTTAAGATGGACTAAAAGACAGTCTAATAAGTCAAAGAACCTGGAGGCCGGGTGCCAAAGAGGTGATTTCCTCTGTATTGTAAGAACTTGATTATGTGACAGGATCACAAAAAAACAGTGAGGAGCTGCTTTGCATGTAAGGAATCAACAGGCAAGTTTAGGGGCATGTGCCTCATCGGTTCTAGAACATATAGTCTCTGTATTATCTGCAGAGTAAGCCATGGCCCCATCCTTAAGCCTCCCTTTCACTTTATGTGCCTCAAAGAAGACAAAGATGCAGTAGAGCTTGTGTAGCCCTTGATGGAAGACTGGCAATTCTGTCTGTCTACCTTGGTTGTGCATATCAGTTGTTTTGGTTGTGTATACACAATATACCAGTTGTGTATATAGTTGTCCATACTGTTGGTGGACAGAGACAGGGAGAAATATGAGCTAAAGTCACTGAATTTGGTATTGCATGAACAAAACAGACTGAGGGTTATGAGAGCAATACAAGTTCAATACTGACGTCTCTCACTGCTCTATATATCACATTTTTAATTGCTTGGTATTATGGATCCTGCTGGGAGGGATAGGGAATGGAATGAGGACACACCCCTGTTAGCCTCTCAAGTAAATCTCAACCTAGTTTTACTGCATTTTCTCAGATTTGTACAAAGCTTTTTTGCATTGATGTGTGTACTTGTATTAAGTCTATGCACCATCTGACTTTTAATAAAGCAATGAAACTTAAAATGAGACTCTGAATAGAATGGGAATTATTTTTTTATTTATTGGCATATTTATAAGAAATTACCACCAGAGAGCTTTGAAATAGGAGCTACTGTCTGCAGAGTGGCTGTCAATAATTCTACACACATAGACAGGTTTTAATTTAAATCTTCTATTACTCAGAAAACTAAATTGAAGGCCAAAATGCCCCACAAACTGTGTATTTCTTTTCTGTGTGCAGGCAAAGCCGTAACTAGGACAAATATAGCTGCATGTGTTCCTACCATTTGAATAGTAAATTAAAAAGTGAAAGAAAGTTTTTTCACTTCCAAAAGTGAAAGAAACATTTTTGTCTTTCTCCTGTCTGCAAATCTGAGTGCTTATTGAACCATTTCATCATCTTCCTGCTTATTTCTTAATAATGTACAACCTGTACCTAAGCAAATCTGTGTACCTTTCTGCAGATGCATTATTAATGAAAGGTTTGGATGGTCCATGTTTAAACATGACTAAATGTGTGCAAACTTTAAAAACTACAACTGCTGCTCAAATTGAGAATTTTCTAGATACTTTCTATGAGAAAAATAAAGTGAGGCTGGTCAGGCATGCATCTCCCTTACAAACTACAAAATGATAAGGAAAACAGAGTTCGTAATTGATAAGAATGTCATTAAAAAAGCCATACTAATAAATGAGAGACTGCAGCTAATGTAATACACAAGCAACTTCTGCATATTTCTTAAGCAGACCGCTGAGCTACTCATCTTACAGTAAGCTACATATTGATGTATATCTATAACTCCAGAATCACAGAACGGTTGAGTTTGGAAGGGATCCCATTCAGATTCTTCAAATCTCTTTCATAGTAATAAGGAAACATTCAGTATTCTCCTTCAACTCAGTGTAGGTCATCTGTTTTTTAAAAGTGTCTTCATGGTCATTTATTTCCTTGCTTGTTCCACAGCAGTGGAGATCTAGATAGATTCCTGCAGGAGAAGGGTAGAACATGCAGGAAGCATTGATAATATTGCTTTAGATCCCACCAAATATGATATGTAGCTAAAAAGTAAACATTCTTTCTACTGCAGTTGCATTTGCTGTTTGTCTTGCAGCTGTCCTCCTGCACTGCGGAGCAGTTTGGGTGAAAGGAAGGACTGTAGAGTTATGTTACAATCTGGAAGCTGCTACATCCTGCTCTTCACATTCTTTGCAAGTCATGTGCACCACATTGTTCTCGTGGCACAGAGGCTATTAGATGCCACGGGAAGGATTTACATTTTTAAAATATGAACATTACCATATGTGTCCTACCAGACTGTCTCGTATTCTTCCATCTGCGACACTTTCATATTGCTGAACTGACAATGGTCATTTATAGCACTCTGGGTGACTGGAGGTCTGTCATAGTGTGACCCTTGGTTCCATCAGTCTCTCATCTAGTACAAGTCTTGGGACACATCTTACTCATATTCACATGTTCTACTGGAATAAATTTGTTTAAGGTTTTATGTAGGTAATGGCTGTGATTCTTGATCTAGTTTGATATTTGTATGCAGGCTGTGAGCTACTGAAGGGAAGGACAAGAAAGGGAGAGACTGGCTGATTTAGTGGCAGGCATTTTTCTCAGAAAAGGCTCTTTGCTGTAATGACAGATCTTCCATTATTCTGAGTATGAAACTGCCATCTACTACTGTCTCAATAACCTATCGTCTTTGAAAATTTCAAAGATAAAACTGTGTTTCTGAACTGTGAAATGTAGCAGGTGCGGAGCTAGTGGAGTTCCAGCAGGATAGGGAAAGTGGAGGAGTCTAATGGGAAGAGTTAATATCATTGCAACTTTCTATGCCTGTTAGTGTTGAATCAGTTAAAAATGCAATTGTCATCAGCTTTACACACTGATGTTTGTTTTCAAGCATAGCTGATAGTTTCACATCAGTTTTCAGTGTTACAGTATAAAGGCTGTGATTTACACAGGGTAGTTCTTAATAAAGTGAACGTATTTTTAAATGATTTGATTTTTGTTGAAGCACTCTGACACAGTCAGTTTCACCGTCTTATGACATCTCAAGTGCAAATTTCATTTTAACAAGATGGGATAGAGAAGAGAGTGAGGCTATTTGTGTTGCAAAATCAGAGGACGGTTTCAAATACCTTGTAGTTTTATAAAGAAGACTTTTTATCTAACCAGATCACAGCCTTTTGTCAGAAGACCTGAATAACCTGTATAATGTCCTGAATTTTGAAGTAAGATAATGGATCGCAGGTGCCATGTGGCCTTCTGTTTGACATTCTGTTTGAAAATCATGTGTTTCATCCTATTTCTAAATGTTTCTTTTGTCTTATTCTATATGAATGGGCCAGTTGTGACATATATTTGGTTATCCTGGGAATTCACAGACAATGAATTGCTTCAATTAAATTGTTAATGGAAGTGCAGTTGTATTCCTGGAGATGTGGTGAGTGGCGAGGGAAGAAGGAAGAACTACTTTCTCTCCAGTTCTTAGCCCCATACCTCTGGTACCTGACATATTAAGCACCTGCTCAGTTATCTTGCTTCCCAGGTGCTCTATTCTAGAAGTAGGGTAAAGACAAGACAAGGGCAAATAGTCCCTTGTCTCGGAGTTCTCTTACTAAATTTGGAGAGGACGTAGTATCTAGAGTGGCAGAGAAAAAGTAGAGTGAGGTAGATTCCATCTACTTTGGTGCATAAAGAAAAGGAAACCTCAGTAAACCAGGCACTGAACATTGCCTCCCAAAGCAGCCATACCTCTTTTGATCTCTTGACTTTAAAATCCAGATACCATCTCACCAAGTAATGCAACATATATATTAGTGAAGTATAATGGAGAATACTTCAGTACTCTGAAAGAGCAGAAGTACATGTGCTACTGATGTCAAGGGTAAGTGATTTACCGTGTCTACAGATGAAATTTCACTAATTTACAACTGGGATTATATAGCACAGCTGTTTCTGTCAGCCAAATAGAAGGATGATAACAATTTCACACTACCAAGTGTGACCTTTGATAAATCTATCTGAAGCAGGTTTTAGAGAGGGGAGAGAGACAGTTAACACAAACTCCGATGTTGTGACCCTGGTAACACCAGTGGAAGGAAATATATAGTGAAGGTGATGTTAGCTAAGACGATGCAAACTATATTTCTAAAATAGATGTAGATTTTGGTACTGTTGACCAAACTCTTTCAAAATGTATTCCAACTCTATAAGCAGAGTTCAAAAGTTAGAGTAAGCAGTTCAAAGATTAGACCTTCATAGAGTGTTCTTTCAGTTTTTTGAAATTGATACCATGGGAATGGGGCCTATTAGGTAAGATTAGCATGCCTGAAGTTAATGTCTCAGGCTTTCCAATCACTCTCTACCACTCTCCATTTCTCTGGGACAGATTGGAAGAAGTTTGCAGGTTTTGTCAGAAACTTTTTTATATAGATAGATATATATCCATCCCTTTGCAAGAGAAGAAATTATTTTTTATGCAATGCAGTGCTTCCCCTAACTGTACACAGTATGTAGCCTATCATACAGGCTGTGTATAGATTTTCCCTGAGCATTTATAGTACTGCAGAGTTACTGTAGGCAGCGAAGTCAAAAGCTCTAACTTTTTGCCATCACTACAGCACTCAGAAATGATGGAGCATAAGTAAGAATATCTTTGGGAATTTCATTTCCTTCCTGAATTGTGGTGAGAATATCAGCCTGAATAATTTAACTCTCATGTCCTTTGGCTTCACAGACACTACTTACTACATTGTTCTGCAAAGACAGAATTTAGCACCCAGCAAGGGAGCTGAATCCAAGACCTAGAGAAACTCTTGTGTTCCTCTGCAATAGTATAACCGGCAAGTTTACAGATGAAAAAAGTCAAGCATTTTCTTATGCTTTCACGTGCTGAGAGAGTAGCAGCTGTTGGCTGAAAACAGAAATTAGTGCCACAGTATGCTTATACACAAAAATAAGTGGCCATGCTTGAAAAGTTTGTATTTCTCATTTTCAGTATGGGAAGGGTTTTGCAAACTCTAGCATGTTTTAGAATGGAAGAAATTTTCCTAGAGCAAATCTCTTTATCTAGCTGTCATTACAGATGTGCTGGGTTTATTTTTCATTGCAAATTCACGTCAACTAAAATAAGATAATGCAAGTATACAGCTCCTTTGCCATGCCCCAGCTGTCTCAAGTAAGTCCCCAACTTACTTGACAAGTTTTCTCACTGTAATTTGGGGCTGCTAACCTGGGATGCAGGCTGTATTATCCCTTTTGTAAAAAGAATTCATGTCTTTGATTACGGTGTCATGGCATTTAAGCTGTTAAATTTTACATTATAGCTTTTAATTTAGTAGCCTTTGACCACTCTTTGGAAATCCTGAGCACTGAGTATCTAAGATGTAGGCTGAATTTTCAGGTTACGTCATTCTCAAGAGTGAACTAGAAATTATTAAAAAAAAAATCCAGAGTTTTATGTAATTTTTGTACAATTTTATTAGATGCTTGAGTGTTCGGGAAAGTCTAAGCTGATTAGTATCCACAAGAAAACAGAACACTAATTAATCTAGAAGAAGCTTTGACTTTTAAGGTAAACCATATTTAATTTTTCTTACTGTCCATTAGGCAACAAGAAAGTCAAAAGGTAACTAAGTTGCCTCATGAAATAGCACAGGAAGCCTGTGCTAAAAAAATAGCTTGACTGCACTTGTGGTTCATACTTCACTGTCATTGAAATTGTGACACAAGTGGTTCATCTCTTTCAGTATTATCTCTCAGGTACTTTAGTACCTGGCTGCATAGGAATTTCACCGCTCGCAGACCTCTCCAAGTCTTAGCATTTTCATGGAAAAGGGTAGTACCTAGCAGGTTTTTCCTCTGCCTATTCAAGGCAGAAAAGCCATTTGCTGGGACTTTGGGAAGTTTAGAACTGTTGATATTGCCTTAACTTAAGTGTAAACCTGAGCAACTGAATAGGAGGCAGGAGGCAGCGAAGAACCAGACTGTTCTGCACTGTCACAGTGCAGCTGAACTTTAACATATGTGGGGTTTGGGTAGAAGAGGAACTTTGATTTTTCTTTTGAGATTGCTCTAGTTAATGCAAAACTTTTAACAGTATTGTATCAAAAAGTGACCAATCTCCTTCCTCTTCTTCCCACTGAGATCTCACTAGGATTTTGCATGCTCTTTGAACAAAAGCTAGCATACTTCATGTACAGTAATGAGAAGCCCTTCTGTTAGATGTGAACAGATTTTCTATACTCACTGTGGGCAGCACTCATTTTCCTTTCTGTCTCAAGTAAAGCAGAACCAAGCCTAACTGTGTTTTAATGCGATACCACAAAGTGAACTGGGCATCTGAGCCTGGGATTGGTGTCCATCCTGAGCACTGGGGCAGTCAGATTTGTGAGGGTGTTAAACCTAGCTAGAAATTTGTTTAGGCTGCTCAAACACTTTGTAGAGCTTTGTGTAAGAGTGGAAGTGTAAAACTGCATGCTGGCCAAATGTCAACGAGATTCTTATTTACCAGGTACTGTAATTCCTCTTGCAGTTGTTCTTCACTCTTTGCTCTAAACTGTTGTGTACTGTTGCTAGGTGCTGCTAAGTGTTTATTATGTTTTACCTCTATGGGGAATTGTAGAAGTGATAACTGCAAATGGCATTGGTATCTAATAAAACTGTAATTCTAAAATGAGCTCCGCTTTCTCTAGATTATTACTTTTTCAGAAATTCTTCCTTTGGGATTAAAAAAAAAGGTTGAGTCAGAAAGGAATAAGGACAATTGATGCTGGTTTAGATACAAAATGCGCTATTCAAAGGATATCACTTGGCAAAGAAGATGTTCCCTCCCCTTTTCCCAGAATATCTTGCCTGTCCTTTTTCTTAGCCTGGAATGCTTGGAGGTACACAGCTGTAGAGTCAGGATGTAATGGGGACAGATATCCCCTACAATAAAACATGAAAGCAATATTGACAAAAAGTAATGAAAATAATAACCCTTAGGTTATGGTCAAGCTAAAAGTTGTTCTTTCCATTTCATGTGAGTTATATGCCTAAAGACAGGTGATAATAAGCATCCGGAGAATCACAGGTGCAAATGTAGATGCCTTTTTGTATGTACATCTGCAACTTCTGTATAAAACCTAGTATCTAGAGGCTAGTTATTAACCATACCAAAATTGACAGCAATTGCCCTTTGCATTCCTTTAATATCTTTTTTTGCTTGCTGTTATGAAGAGTCATGGCTAAGTTAATATGAATAAGAAACAGCTAGTGAGAGATGAGAAACAAGCAGAAGTTGCATATAGAGGCCATTTGTTCCTGTCCTTGTAGCTAAGAGGAGGTTTATTTATGTAATAGTTACAGCAAAAAAGTAAAAAGTAAGTTTATATTTTAAAAAATAAACAAAACCACACATAAAAATACTTTCCTATCATTTGGAAAATGAATAGATATTTTGCAACTGCTGAGAAGGAGGAGTAGCTCATGCTGGGACAGTTTTACACCTTGTTTTTTGTGCATTTTGGATGTCAACAACTCAAGGAACTCCAGACTTCAGGGTGCTTGACAATATTTCTAGTAACCAGCTAATGTGCTTACAGGCATTTGTTTGTGGAGCACCAACTGCTACCAACTGATTTACACTGAGTCCTGCTTCCTGCAAGTTCTGCATGTCCTGTTACGTTGTTCTGAGCCAGTGGCAAACCTTTGTACAACGGGAGGAAGACAAAGGTGCATTTATCCATAAACACAACTAAAATTCCATAGTGTTTCTTTGTAGTAAAGTGAGGACAGGTTGTATTTGATTCCAGAAGACTCAAAGGTTGTGGAGACCTACTGAAGAGTGAGCCAGAGAAACACTGCACAGAGCTTGACTGCAGCCCAAGGCAACTGCTGAAAGGCCTAGACAGACAGATAACAGAGAGACAGAAGTTGGTGGGAAAGATTCTGACCTGAGAAGATTGATACCAAGAGCTATGCATAGATGCATGCTAGTGCAGAGAGCTGTTTTAATAATTAATGATGGTCATAACGCACAATGTAGCCCTATTATAGCACCAAAAAAAAAAAAAAAAAAAAAAAAAAAAAAAAAGGTAATTATGCAGGCTCTACCTCAATATATTGATTGACTGACTTGATGTATAGTTTGGGCTTTATCCTTTGAGAGGTGTTTTATGTGGCTGACTTAAAAAAAAAAAAAGAGTTATGTTTCTGCCTTTGGCCACTATAATATTTACAAACTATGCAGCCTTTCAAACCCATTAAAATCCACTACTGCAAGAGAACAAAGATTTAAAATTGAGAGGGAGGATAAAAAGGTGCAAAGAATGAAATATAAACTGGTGATGGCTGAAAAATCTGAGAGTGTAGGATCATTACATGCTTCTGTCCCAGTCCGTATTTGCAATCTATGTAGCTTTCCCTCTCTTCCAATCCTGTTAGCTAACATTATTTTTTTTTTTAATTTGAGCAAAAAAAATTATTTATATTGCTTAGAATGCTGCTTTTCAGTAGTTTTTACTAGGCATTCTTGCCCCCCCCCCCCTTTTTTTTTTCTTTGTGATAACAACCTAGAAATGAGTGTTAAAGCCCATGGAATAGTGTGTGTGCTAATCATTAGCTACATAAGTCCCGTTTATTTTAATTTAGCTCCATTTAACCTTAAGTCTGCAATCCTAAAAATAATTTTCCAGAACTGTGCTCTAAGTATCTTGGAAATGGTTCCATGCTTGAATAAAATCAGTTCAGTCCAGTTCACTGCTGTACTGCCTTTGTGAAGACATCGCTGAGTTAAAGTTAACCTAACCAACCCAAATGTTGTGAGACTGCCGCCGTGTGCATTTCCGCAAATTCCCATAAGAGAGAGGCTGTGAGGGATTCTGCTGCTGGCTTGCATTTTGTAGTGGCTGCACCTCACAAAACTTGAGGAAAGAGGACTCAAGCTCCTCCTCAGGAGCTACCATCACGGCTGCGTCTGGACTAGATGCCATTCATGCTCGATGCTGTGGAATGGTAGGACACAGTTTCCTTCCTATGGGAAATAAACTACATGATGGAGAGTCAAACCGGGCCAACGTGAGCTTGGCCCAGACCTCGGTCAGGAATGCAGACTAGGGCAGTAATAGGACTCTGCTTTAAACTCCTTTGGTTTCCTTTACAACCAATGAAGAGAGATAGGGAGGTCCAAAGGACAACTGAGCTTGTTTGTACTACTCTTTGGAGATGCTTGTCTCCACTGGGTATAACAGAAGCTTTGGGCAGCTGAACTCACATCACAAGTACCAGAAGTTAGGTAGAATGGTCTGAGGCCAGATAGTCCTGTTGTGGGGCCTGAGCAAGTGTGCGTGAAGTGGTGCAGAAAGCCTAGACCCGTGAAGAGGACCTGTCATATGTGAGGAGGAGGGGGAATCATTTATTAGATTTTAAACAGAAGAAGGAAAGGGAAACAGATGCAGTCGTCACTGTATTTTGTGGGATAACTGAAAAAATATTCTAGAGACTAGATGAATTTAAACTTGCTGCTGGTGTGCTGCTATGTAATCCTTTGTGATGTAAGGTTTTAGCCAGAGGGGACAGGAAATTAATCAATTCTAGCATGTGAGTGTCGGTAATTGTTTTTCCTAATACGAATTTGAAATGAAATGTACTGCAAAGAATGTTTCAGCTATGGGAAAGATCAATCTACTCCTGAGGCCCCCATGCTTGTTAATAAGTTACTTCCCTTTGAATAGAATCTTACTGATCCTTAAAAAGGCTGGAGGCTTGTATTTTAAAACGTTGCTGCTGCTGCAGGCAAGGTGATTGCAGCCATTAGTTCTTCTTTATGTCAGGGGAGGATCTGGCATCAATTTAGGAACCCAGAGGATTCCTAAATTGCTTTGCCAATGCCTTAAAATCAAAAAGTCCTTATTACATTCATGGGCAGATTATTTGCTATAGTGGGAAACTTCACCTTTATTAATCAGTGTGATGAACTGGAAAATCAAAGAAATTGTAAATAAAAAATATTGTCTTATTTTTTAAAGGTATTTTACAACCTTTGTTATGTTTCATACATTTGTGGTAGCCAAGAAGGGCAAGAGCTCTGGGTAGCCAAGCTGAGAGATAACTAAACTGAGATCATATAATTTTATGCCTAATTTTTTGTTCCTCTGATATTTTATATAGTGTCAAAAATGCTTATAAAATGAATGTCTAAATATAATTATTAAATAATAATTGCATTGGGTAGCATGTTTAATAATATTTAAACTATAAATTATCAGTGAAAGTCCCAGGGGAAAAAAAAAAAAAAAAAAGAGAAACAGTCTTTCAAACCCAAATTACCAAAGGCCAAATCTTCAATAATCTATACTTAGGGGAGTCAGAAGTGCACAGCCAATTTGCTGCTGATTTACCCTAGTTTATCTGAGCTAATACATGCACAATGGGAAAAGTCATTGTGGAAACATCAGAACCCATCTGCAAAGTTTTCAAACAATTTATGAGAGAAAGTCTCTTTGGGAATGTAGAAGAAAATAAAAGTGAGCAGGAAATGCAACAGATGGTCAAATGCAAATTCAGTTCCTGCAACAGATCCTGCAACAAATGCAAATTCAGTTTCTCAGAGAAAAGCTTGTTCAGTACTCTTGTTTGTCTGACAAGATGGTAACAGGCAGTAACATGTAGGGGAAATACTAAAGACGGAGAAGTTGGGAACAGCAATGTGTTTCGTTGAGAACAACTCCAGCTCAAAGACCTATTGCTGAACACAATGTGGGATTCTAAGCAGTTCTGCTGAGGTTCTTAGTGAATCTGCCTGGCTCTGGAAGAACTGAAGAAATGGAGTTCCTGACACTGGACTCTGGAGCAGCTCATGAGGCAAGAGTATCCAGGGGCTGAAGATCCCTCATATTTCTCCTCATTTGCAGCTCCTCATTTACCCTGCTTCATGGCAGATTCTTTGTACTTGCAAGTGGTGGCAAAACTGGCTGCCAAAATGCTATATCTGCTGCTCAACATTATTGACTTAAACAGATTTTAAATGCCTGCTTCCAGACCTGAAGTAAGGGGCCTAGGTGATCAGGATATTCCCACCTCACCAGTTCTGTTTTGTTCCTGCCCGTTTTGTCCCCTGCCCCTTGACAAACTTCAATACTTGCTAAAGATAGTCTCTTTCTTTAGAATCATAGAATCATAGAATGCCGAAGGTTGGAAGGGACCTCAGAGGTCATCGAGTCCAACCCCCCTGCTCACGCAGGGTCACCTAGAGCATGTGGCACAGGGCTGCATCCAAGCGGGTTTTAAAGATCTCCAAAGAAGGAGACTCCACAACCTCTCTCCTGCTCTTCATCTTGCCTCTCTGGCTTTTGATGATGTTGTTGCTGAATGTTGGGTTGGCGGATGTGTCAGGAGTTTTAAGCATCTGGAGAAAGATGCTTAAAGTGCCATGTTGTGGAGAGGGGGCAGATGGCTGTGGTAGCAAAGACAGCAGCTTGTGGGTTGCTTAGTTTCTCCAGTCCTGTGGTAGTGGATGTATATCTTGCTATGCCTTCAGCTGCATCTTTTTGTCAAGAAATAAATGCAGACTACAAGGTCTGTTTGTCACTGATACAGCTTCACTGCATAAGCTGTCTTAGTAAGCCACCTTGCAAAACAGAATTTTACAGACAAATTCTGTAGATGATAATGGAGAGTGTAAAAAGCTGGTGCTAGGCTGCATCCTGTCCCCTCTGCATTATCAGAGTCATATCTCCATGGACAGATAAGAACAAGCTCGAGTATTTTGGACAGTGCTGCAATCATGTAGTTCTGTGAACATGTACTCTGCTCAAATAGGTGTTTACTGGTCTATGGACAGCTTGGACTGTGGGCTGAGTGAATTTTGGTTTGTATGCCATCTTTCTTTGTACAATGCCCAACATCTGTCAAGTTCATTCACCTTCTAATTCAGCCAAGAGGGTAAAAATGAAAACAGCAGTAGCAGCTGGAACCCTGTCAATGTGAAGAGCCTCTTTGGCATTAGTGCCAGAGGACCTCAAATAAGAGATTAAACATGAGTGCTTTGTATGATGTTTAGCATCATACAAATTTACATATTCATCACTTACATGATGTATTGGAAGAAGATAGAAGTGATATGTTTTCCGATATATAACCTGTGGGTTCCCTTCCAACAGGAGAGGAAGGCAAACTGATAAACACAGCATCTCTGACCAAAATACTGTGCCTGGAAGAGAGGTGTTCACACCAAGTCGGGTTTTCGTGTCTTGTCATGTTTATATGTAGGAATCTCTATGTGACCAGTATCTCAAGAAGGATGCTAACGACACAAATTACAGCTTGGTTTCACGTGTCCAACATCTTAAAATATTAGAGGTGTTTCTGTCTCAGGAGAATAGATGTGGTTTATTATCTTCCAGGGTTGTAAACTGATGAGTGCAATGGATGCCTTGAGAGTACTGCTTCCCAGTGGGACATTGTCAGTTGTCTTAGTTATCTCGTGAGCAAGCTGAAACGCACAAGATATTGCATTAGCGATCTAGGTAAAAATCAGTGACAAATTATACATTTTTGGTTGTTACTTCCTTCTCACTTGCTAGTGTCTTGGATTTTCTGCTTTGGATTAGTTAGGATTTGCAAGGATGTTGTAGGTGAAATAGCCTACTCTTTGTAGTCCTTACAACCCTATTGGATCACCTTGTCAGATGCATGTTTTCCCCCTTCCTCTCCACCAGTCTGAGGCAGTTTCCCAAGTCTGAGGCAATTTATATTGCTCTCTATCTGCAGAGAGCAATAAGGTCTCCCCCAAATCTCCTATTCTCCACACTAAATAATCCTAGCTCTCTGATAGAATATTATATTCATTCTTTTTCATTGAAACTTTTCTGCCTTGCCTACATGACAGAGCATTCATTGATTGGGGAATGAGCTCAACTTGCCTCCTTTCCATAGTGAGATGGAAACTCAAATTTGCTCCATGAAAAGACAGGAATTGTCTGTTCTTAAAATAAATATGCACTTCTACATAGTGAGGGAAAATAAAAGTAGTGAGTGATCACTCATAGTTTGCTCTAATTTTTACCTAGCTGTAAATTAATAATTGCAGCCGCATAATGAATTGCTATGGCGCAGGATGGGCAGTAATTTCTCAGGTTAAAAGAGGTTGAGGAAGACAGTGTAACGTGAGGCTTGTAACATATATCCTTCTGGAAGGTAAATGTATTTTTAAAACCTGATTGTGAGAAAAAAAAATGTCTGGATATTTGAAAAGATGTCTCTATGCAGTTTTTAATAATAATAATAAGCAAGTACTTGGAATTATTTTTACAGGGATTATTTTTGAATTAAGGACCATCCAAAACCAAATGGAGAGTGGCTGGACTAGTGATACTTTGTGAGCCATTTCTGACTGTTGGTAGTCCTCTTGTCATTTGCTACTGAGCTGTTTGCTCTTACAGTATAGGAATATTGTTTCCAGGACCTCTGCTTTGGTGAGGGTAGTAGCTATTCCTCTGAAGGAAAACCAGAGTTTTCCCAGGAGTTCAGAAAGGACTATGGAAACCACTGTGCCTATCTCAATTTAAGTGGCTGTCAGGGCACTTTTTTCCCAGCTTTTTTTTTTTTTTTTTTTTTTTGTACAGTATGTGATTAGTGGGGGAAGCAAAAGTTGACTTACATTTACAGATTGCATCAGCACTCCTGAATACCAGGAATACCCAAGGCTGGAATACTGCCCTCAGTAAAACAGCAGCCTTTTCTGAATGGCTTGCATTTCTTTTGCCCCCAGTTCTCCTTTATCTTTTTCTGCTTGTCTCTTTCCCTTTTCTCATCTAGGAACCTGAGCTAACATTTGTTGCCTCCCTCAGGTCTTTTTGATTTTAGATTTTTCCCTGCGATTAGTCATCTGTGTCAAGAGAAAAAAAAAAGTGAAGCAGGTTTACATTGGTGCCAGTGCAAAGGTGGGTAATGTAAAAAGACAGATCTAGCTACTGGATTCATTGACATTATGGAAATTTGCTTGCTTAGGATGTTTCTCACAAGGCTTGTTATTGCATAAATCTCCCTTTACACCTTCTTTCTTAATTTTAACCTGAGCATTTCCTCTGTTATTCTATCATGTGTGTCCATACAGCCCACTGCAGAATGCATCACACATTAAATCCATACAGAACATGTAATGACTTTTAGGCACACTTACCCAGATTCAGCAAAAGGATAAGAGGCCTGAGGAAATCCTGGTTTTGATAATGAGCAAAATTTTGAGTCAAATTTTAATTGCAACGAATTTTCCTTTAAATGTAAATATAAATAGTAAACTTGAACAGTTTGGAAGAGTTTCCCTGGTGGATCAAACAATTTTTTCTATTTTTATGGTATCACTACTGGTCACTGTCAGTGAAAAAAAAAAGAAAGCAGAAAGATGGGGGAAGTTCCACAGTAGCTGGTTTACAGTGACTTTATGGTGATCTATGTAAAGGAATAGGTAGTTCTCATGCCTGGAGCTTCTAGGCAGTATAATAATAACCATTTCTAAAAAATAATATGGTTATTATTATTTCAGTAAAATTCTATGCATAGAAATTTTCCTCCTCATCTCCTTAATCTCACATTCTGTCTAGACAGGTTGATGTAATTCTCTTGTCCACATGTTTAGTAGTAGTTGTGAGAAAGACAAGGCATGGAAATAGTGCTCTAATATAGATTTGTTAGGTTGGATGAGTGTCCTAAATTGTTAGATAGATCCTTTATACTCAAATCTTGAGGAAGATACTCCCACCTCTAGCTACGGGGCATGGAAATAAACCACTGAGCATACTGGTTCTTATCTCTGCATAAGAAGACTGAGCCCATGACAAGGAACTAGCCTGAGGCTGTGCATGAGTATGCTATTCATGGGACAAGGAAACTGGCCAGTGTCCTTTATCCTGTGAAAATGAGGTTAGCATGGCCCACAGTTCTTACATTATAGTTCTGACCAGCAGTCTGTCCTTGTGCTTTACTGGTGTACTCATAGTAGGAAGCTAACTGAATTGCTGAATGTCTTGCATAGCCTGACTACAGTATTGCTGGCCCAGATGACGTGAGGGAATGTAAAGCCAAATTAATGCTTTTTTTTTCTTTTATTTTGTCTTCTGTTTTTGCATTTTCTCCAAGATAGGAATGTTCAGTGTATTTTTTTCCACCTAACCTCTTTAGCTTAAAAACTTTGAAGGAGGAAGCCTTGAGAAAGTCTTCATTCAGCATCCTGGCAATAGCAACAACATGAATAGCCTGCAATACTGTGTTCACCATCCTAGCTGGAAGGGTAGAAATGACTGAGGATGAAAGACAGGAATAATGAGTGAAAGAAAGTGATCCTGCAGGGACCAGGACCTGACTGCAGAGCTACCTCTTTCAATAAGCTTCACTCTCCTGCTCTTAAGCTCTCCAATGCTACTGCATGCTTCAAGACAAATGTCCAATCCCTGTCCAGTTCCTAGGGGGCTGATGGCCCCAGAAAATTACTGTGTTTCTCTTGCAGAATGAATATAGTTTACATCACTTTTTCCTTTGCATGTCAATTTTTGACATACTTTGCAAAACTATCCAATTATTTCATCAACACTTAACATTGTCAGCTTTCCTGCATTAAGCTGTGGAGCCCACGTTACATGATTTCAGTCCAACGAGTGAAAGTTTAGACCTTGATCAAAAGACTCCTCTTATTCTACTTTGCCCTGAACGCTTGTGTCCTCTGCTGTACAGGCTAGGATATCAGTTTGTAGGAAAGAGATGCACAAGATACATGGAAACAGGAAAAGGTGATGGATCCAGGTGCACAGTAGCCTTCTATTTCTGCATGCACTGAAAAAGGAAGTAAGCAAGTCAAACCAGAACTTCTTCTTATTTGAAAGGATAACGTAGAAAAAAAAAAAAAAGTGCAAGATTGTGGGATGTTATTGCAATCTGGTGATACTGGTGGCAGCAAGCACTGAGTGATGGAGAGAGCAGGAAGTCCCCTGCAGACGCTGCAGTGGTATCAGGCTCTACTGCTTCCTTGCTGAGGTGGGTGAGCTACAGCACAGCAGCTGGGCATTCCTGCAAGATGGTTCTGCTTATGGCCACAGCTAGGAATGTTGTTGTTCCAAAGATAATAAAAGAAGTATTTAATATGTAGGATGGTGTGGCATAAATAGGTACAAACTGACCCTGAATAAGTTGAGGCGAAAATTTTGAAAGAGTGTCTAACGATTAGAATAGGCAGGTTCTGGAACAACTCTCATGAAGAGGCATTGAGGAGGGAGAACGGGGTTGTAGGGAGTTCTGAGTATGGCATTGCTGCTGCTGGATGAGTAGTCTAAAATATTATCATCTCTTTAGCCAGGAAATGGACTCTGAGGCAGGTCCAGAATTCCCATACTGGCTTCTGTGTTCTCATCTGTTTTCCTCATTCTGTCCCTTTTCCAGCCTGGATCATAATTACGATCAAGCTTTTCTAACTTTTATTTTTCATTTTTTTTTTCTTTTTTTTTTTAGAGAGAGTTTTACTCAAGATACCTCAACTATGAATTAACCTTTACCTCTTAGGGTTTTTAGGCATCCATTATTGCAACAATATAATGGCACGACATCTTAATGAATTCCTGCTCACTGATGGACCCTAAATTATCACGATCAGTTGTGTTATTTAAAAAAAAATAAAGTTGCAGCAACACCGGTGCCTTCTTTCTGCTTGCCCAGCTTTGCTGCCAGTCAGGCAGAACAGTCTTAACTGTCTGATAGTCTTACTGATAAAATGTGGTATTTCTAAATACTCCATACAAATCTTGTAGAAAAGGAAAATGTTCCAGGTCTGCTCACTACAAAAACTTGAAATACATGTAAATATGCCGGTAGTTGGATGGGATGATAATATCTCCTGTAAAAATTCAGGGGGCAAGACAGTCCAGTTTTTATCATGATGTCTTATGTTCTTACATTTATGAAATACTTATTTTTCAAATACAAAGAAAAGAAAATGGTTGTATCCTCAGTCTCTTCTCAGAAAATTACAAAGCCAAGTCCCACCCATTTCAAGTCAGTTTTATATAAGACAGGGAGAGTCAGTGGACTCCAGTATGGCATTTAAATGCTATGCTTTCAGATAAAGAGCAAGGCTTCTATCAACTCAATACAATTCCATATTCAACAATAACTTTTCTTTTTTTTTTTTTTTCTGAACCACAATGAAACATGCCTACTGTGCTTAAAAAATGGGTTATTTTGGCTCCAAATTGCTACTTCCCTCCTACTCAGTATTCTGGCACTTGAGATTATTTCTGCCTCATCCTTGAAAGCTTTCCCGGTACATATTAGGCAAGCTGAAACTCATAACCAAAGTCCTGTCCTTGCCTGACTTTTGTCTCTCATAAAAAAAAAGAAATATGTTCCTCTTTCCTGATGAAGATCCTCATAGCCGACTCCTTAATTTGACTTCTCAGACATTTCATTTGATATCTTATTGAAACTCGATTAAGTTTGTCCTTCCCCTTTGTTCAAACATGAAGGGGAAGTGACATATGCTGAAAAGCTAAACCTCGTATTTTGAATTTATGTCACTCAGCAGCATGAGCCAGATCACCTTAAGAGCAATTACTCCATAAAGTCCAACTGTCTGAATGCTTCTACTTCTGACAGTCTTCTGGTAAACATTTCTGTCACGCAAGCATTGTGCCATGTAATTGCCTTTTTTTATCTTTGTATCTGTGTCCATACTCAGACTTCTGTTTTCCCACCCAGTTTAAAACTTGGTTTTGCCTTTCATCCCTGTGTGCCTTTCCAGAGAGAGTTTCCAGAGCTGTAGAGATGCCTCAGCCAAATCTTTAAGTCTAGTACCTCAGGTTAAGAGTAACTTAACGCTCCCAATATAGGAACAGAGATTAGATATCAGAGAAAAATCCCCTCTTATTCGTTGTTTAGCATGCTCTTTTTTTTTCAAAGGCCCTTGTTGCAGACTCAGCTCTGCTATCATCATTGTAAACCTAAAAGGGTTGGGGCTCCAAATGTTAAGAAGCTTGATGCTTCATTTGAAGCTTCAAATACGTGTTTGAGGAGCTTCCTTTATAGTCATATCAAGATACTTAAACATGATTTTTTTTGACAAGCTATTTAGCTATTTGCTCTCGGGTAATGCAGAATAAATCTATAGGATAAGTTAGACAGGCTGTGTCAGTCTGGCATAATAGATAAGAACCTTCCTTACCATTAAAAATTTTCAAAATCTTAACTTTGCTACATTTAATGAAATGTTTTTAAAAGTCATACTGCTCTTTTTCATGCTTTCGCCTCAAATATTGAATCAACATTTTCATAAACTTCAATGTGCTAATTCTCAGAGTGCTACAGCTAGGTAGAAAAAGGAAAGTGAAAAGAGAGAGTCCTAGATGCTTTCTTAGTTAAAAAGAGAAGTCGTTAGATAGTATGCCAAGAGAGTTAGGTTGCTATGTCTCAATGAAATGCAATGTGATCTGAAAGCCCCTCCTTGTTTTAGCCTCCTCTGAAAAGCCCAACTTTAAATCTTATTTTTGTTGGTTTTTTTTCCCATAGCTGGCTTCAGAAAGTCCAGAGTAATTACTGTTTTCCTCCTACTACACCCTGTTACTTCCTGAAGTGATTGTGATTTCTGCTGTCATGCAAATGTTATATTTTTATGAATTATGTTCTCCTTCTCTGAGTGTGTGGAAAAGAATGATGATCATTTAGGCTGGATTTATATATTTTTTTTTCTCAGAGTTGTTGCATTTCACATTCTTAAAACTGTTTGCTTGGATTACTCTATCTTTCTATTCTATCTCTAGAATAGAGACGTATGTTCAACATACAAAGCAAATTTCATATGAATCTTTTTATGAATCTTTTTTTTTTTTCTAAAATAAATGTTCTGAAGAAATACACAAGCATTTAGTGTAGTTTCTGTTTTCTTACAGCTTAGATAACACACCTGAGGAAAACAGCCATGGAAGCTTCCTTGCTCTGTTGAGAGACATTTTTTTTTTTTTTTTCTCAGTTCCCTGACTTTCATTTCAAGCAGTAAGTATGTCCTTGTAAACAGATTATGAGAGTCAAGATTCCCTATGGCAGAGGCAGATGTCTTCTCTGCGCTTCATGATCTTTGTTCTCCCCAAGAAAATAGATCTCCAGCTCTCCACTCTCTAAGATTGAGAGTACTGACATAACCCAACTGATAGAAAAATCTGGCTAACACAGGAGTGATGGGAAGCCTTAAGGTGCCCAGTTGCCTATTTGGAGTCTGTCAGATATGAATAGTTCAGTTTGAGCACCAACCCCTCAGTGACAGTGATAGGAACTACACAAAGCTCCTAGCTCTGATTCTGGAAAGACTTCCAAGCCCAAGAAAAGTGTAACAAAAATGTGTGACACAAGTCACTCCCACGGCTCTGTGTGGAACTGCCTTTTGTCGACCGGTGCTCTCACTTGTTTTTTCATGCCCTCCTGATCCTTCCGATGGACAAACAGATTGCTGTACAGCCTGTCTTTGGCATTCATGGGGACAAGGTGCAACTTCCGCACAGCCTGGATCTTGGGGCTGTTGGCTGCTCCTTGGCTATTTCTGCCTAGTATCACCTTATATTAAATATCACCTTGTATTAAATTAAAAATTAAAACCTTATATTAAATAAGATTAATATTAATTGCTTGATGCATTTGGATAAGTCAGACTGCTTAGCTGTCTGTTGCACTGTTTTCCTCTTCCGCAGTCAAAATAAAGACTTGAACAGACTTTCAAGATGCAATCTTTCCCTGTTTGCAGGCCAATGCAAAACTCCCATTGACTTTATCTGGTCTCAGATTTTTCAGAAACCATGTTTGTTTGTTTACAGTTTCTGAAGTTTTCAAGTAGGAGAATGTCAGAGGCAGGAGAATGTCAATAACCCCAAAAGATGGGGAATGGTCCGCAAGTGATTCCAGCTCAGAGAGGCAACTGTTGATATTCCAGACCTACTACAAAAAGTTTTCATTTCAAACTCTTCATTTGAAGAGAACGTTGAGAGGGGATCTGGTTAATATGGATAAGTACCTGAAAGGGAGATGTAGGGAGGAGGAGGCCAAGCTCTTCTCAGTGGTGGCCAGTGACAGGATAAGGGGCAATGGATACAAGTTGAAACACAGGAAGTTCCATCTTCATGTGAGGAGAAACTTCTTTCCTGTGAGGGTGCCAGAGCCCTGGCACAGGCTGCCCAGGGAGGCTGTGGAGTCTCCTTCTCTGGAGATCTTCCAAACCTGCTTGGATGCCACCCTGTGCCCCGTGCTCTGGGTGTCCCTGCTGGAGCAGGGGATTGGACTAGTTGATCTCTAGAGGTCCCTTCAACCTCAACCACTCTGTGATTCTGTGAAATGTTAAGGTCACTGCTAAGTGCATACACTGAAGCATGTACGGTCCTCTGCTGCACTCATTTGTTGTCACCACAGATCATTTATACTGGTCCTTTATAACTTCTTTCCTCTGATTAAATATCATGATGTAAGAACATGAATGGACCTACGCTTTGATAAGGTCCTTCATAACTAAGTTGTGGTTCTTTGCAGATTCTTTTGCTATAGAGTGAAACAGACTGGTAAGGACCTGGAGGGAAGGTCCGATTAGTGCATCGTCACTGGATGCACTAATGATGCACTTCACATCTTAGTCCTGAAGCAGTTTCTTGTCAAGTAGAGGTAGCTGCTGTGTATGACAGATCTTTCTGATCAGACTCTGTGACAAAAGAAGTGATTGATAGAAATTGTGTTTAAAATAGGGATTTTGCTACTCTTTATATTACTTTGTATCCTGTTATATCTCCAAACATCCAGCCAGTGCTTGTAGTTGTAATTCCTCAAAGGCCCCAACAATTCTAAAACTCTGTAAGCTGGATTCAGGTTAAATAAGAATGAAAACAGGTTGTGAAAAAAAAATCTAGTGTGGGTGGAAAAGTATTGTTGTATGCCTATTTAAAGTCATATTGACATTTTTCATTAATTAGCAAAAGATTAATGTGAGATGTGTTTTGCTTTCAGGGACTAACTAATCCAGAGATTTTCTGGCAGGATGAATGATGCTTTCTGCTTTAACCAATTGAACACTTGCTGCCCAGATAACAGGCTTGTTACAAAGAATGGAAATTACAAACCAGGCTTATTGCCCATGCTTATGATTGGAACCTGAGACCAGACAACTGAGGCAGATTCTGATGGTATACATTTTCTTTTATGGACAGTTTTTGAGGGGTGAAAGAAATATCTGCTTCACATAGTGCTCTCCATGGTCAATAGGGGGGTAAAGGAGTTTGGGGAGTTCGGTTAGTAATTCTTTTGGAGTAGCACAGTTTGCTAAGCTCGGAGAAAGTTGGGGAGTCCCACTTGTATATTCTGCTTCAAAAGTTTTGGATACTCTTCCATAGCTGAACTTAAAATGCAAGCTAATTGAGTGTTGAATCAATCACTTTCAAAGTAGCTTTGGAGGGGAGGAAGTTGAGGAGGAAAGGACCTCTCCTCCCCCTTTCTCCTCATCACCCACCTCCAAAAAAAAAAAAAAAAAAAAAAAAAAAAAAAAAAAAAAGGCAAAAAAAAAAAAAAGGCAAGAAATTCTTAGTATTTAGTCCTCGGCGAAACTAACATTTCTTTGTGTATGTGGCAGTTTGAAACAAAGCTGAGTGAAATGCCTCCTTTTCTTGAAATCTCCTTAGAGTAAATACCAACTATATGCTTCCCAGTGTTCCCACTGCAAATGATACATTAGGGAGATCAAAAAATCCACGTGCAAAAAGATGTCCTAATTAGTCACTTTCTGCATGCGTGTGGCACTAATCTAGTGGTGACACTGAAGTAGAAGTCAAGTCTGTCCAGCAGCATCTCGAACCATCTGCTTTAGCAGCAGATTCTGCTTCATTTATTTTGACCCCTCTGCCTTCTTTCTGACTTCCAATTTTGTCTTTGGCTCTGACTATTCCAGTGCATGGCTAGACCTGTGAGTTATTCCGGTAATGACGCATGCTTTTCCTGGTGATGATGTAATTATCTTATTGGTCCCAGTTTTGGTATTGAATTTAGTTCTACCAGTCGTTCAGATGAAGCATTGATAACGTCTGCTCTTCCCTTTTTTTTCTTGCCTTTTCTCTTTTTCCAAGACTCATCTGTTTCAGAATACTTGCACTTTTCTGAAATGGTCCTATTCCTTCTAATTTTTGTTTCAGAGGTGCATTCCCATCTTTCCACTGAGCTACACTGATTTATACTTTATCCTAGTTCTGATATCTATCTGCTGGGTTTGGATCTTTCTACATTCTTATAATTCTGCTGTGTTGTTAATCGTTAATTCTCTTGCAGTCCTTTACTTCTACTTGGTCTTTTTTACTCTCTCTGCTCCCAGTAAATTCTTTCCATTACTGTCCTTAAGGCATCTGATCATAACATTTAGTTCTAACAGTGACACTTGAAAAATCTGCATGCAGACAGATCTCTCCCAGGTGAAGTATAAACTGTGATGTTGTTATAATCAGTGAATTAGTGTTGTTTCATTTCTTTTTGTTGAGCTCTGTTATCTTAAAGTAACTTTATGCAATCACTATTGAAAATATTGCGGCAAATCTGCAACAGAAATCTGTTCTTCAGAAATATTTTCAGGACTGCTTGAGTGACTGTTGAAAGCTGCTAGACACATTCTCCTAATATAACCTCGGATAAGCCAAGAAATTATGCTTAAAATTCTAAATTAACCATGAAGTTTGTTTACTTTTTTTCCTACTAAAAACTGTACTATGGACTCTTCATCCATTAATCACTGATAGAAAAACATATGTTACCTGTTTCACTTTTCACATTGTTTTTGCTCTAGTAGAGAAACTTGCCTTTATACCCAAAAAGCATGTCTGGAAATCATGAGAATTAGAGTTAGAGCTCAGCATGTCCTGAAATGCGCTTTGTGATCTTTGGCATGTGCTAGATGCAAGAGTAATACTACCTTCAGCCACCAAATGTTCAAAGATTATTTTTTGAAACATTTGAAGATTCTGCAGTGGAAAGTCCTCAGTCAAGATGATTGTTAATGATGTCCAAAAATATGTTCTCTTCAGCAGTTCTTGCAGATAAAGTCTTGGATGTATGCAGTGCAAAACTATCTAAATTACTTGTGCTTATTTACATCAGCACAAATGGTGTAAATGCAGTGTCACACAGGAAATATTCATGGCCTGGGAAAAACTGACATACGTGAAACAAAGAGGAAAATCTAGGATACAGAGAAATACATCAGAACTGATGTTTTCTCAGGTGAATAACAATCAAAATGAGCTGTGATCTTTTTACTGTTGCTAAGCCACAGCCAAGTCACCAAATTCTCCCTCTTCTCCTTCTCTACTTCTTGGAGCACTGAACACTAGACATCAACTCTGAAGCACAATATTACCCTGGTCTAGATGATTAATGTAGAAAAATTACAAAGCAGTGAGGAAGACGGATGGAAACATTATAGGATGCTTTCTTTATGTAGTTAAACCATGGTTTTATTTCCTTGATGCTCTGGACTCTTGTGTCTGGCTCACCTCTCTTCCCATCTAGACATGTCCTGATCTTCCTATGAGCTGCCAGGTTTCAACCATATACTGGTCTGAAACTTGAAGCTCTAACATCTCCAGGCTGCCCTATGAAGTTGTGTTGGTGGGAACAATTCTAAGTGAATTAATGTCGGCCTACTGGAAAGTTAATCTCTGATCTTCCTCATCCTTCTATTTGTTTTCAAATTTCACAGAGCATCCCAAAGCAGTTTCAGAGATCCAGAGAATGCAGCACACACCAGGACAGGAAGTCTTCTCTGTCCTCTGTACCACCTCACCTCAGAGCTCTAAATATTTGCTATGATACCTAGTTCAAGGGAACAGAATTTGTGTTCTTTTCAGTGACAAGGGGCAAAATTGTCACATATGCCAAGATGATAAGGGAGCCTCACAGACTGAAAAGATTTGCAAGTGAGATTTTGGGAATGAACCATCTCATGTTAAGTAAATAAGACACAGCCTTTCCAGCTATTTTCTCCTATGACAAATTAAAGAAAGATCAGACAGATTCAGTGAGGCAGAAATAATGTTTTTCAAAAGGCTGAGACAAATTAAGTTTTAAAGCAGGATAATATAATTTACATGAGACATTGACATGTTTTATAAGGCAATTCATACCAAGTTCCAACAGATAAACACATTCATCTGTTAGCTTGGAGTCTTCAGTCCACTCATAGTGTGTATTAATAGCTTATATAGCATATACTTATATTTTGTTATTATTGCTTAAACAAGTCTTCTCCGGGAAAGTTTTGCCAGTATTTTTTTTTCAGATAACACTGATCATAGCACTGGCTTTTGTGGGCAAAGGGATGCATAAGCAGAAATGCAGTGGTTCCACTGAGCATGAGGTAAGAGTGAAAGCTCCCTCAGTTTATTCTAGCAATTGAGAATTACTGGATGTAGGGTTGCTTCAGCCAATGCTCTATGTACATAGTCATGCACTAAAGGTTTCCCTAAAGCTTTGAGGAAAGACATTATTCACCACCCAAGAATATCCTTCTAAAAGAGTAATTTCTGGAAGGAAACAGCCTACCCAGCTCCTTTGCACTCCTGTTTTTGGTTCTTGGTACCATCTGCTGAACACGCTGCTATTCTCATCAACCAGTGGGCACAGTTTTACCAGTGCTAGTAGGAGGACTGGAGCACCATGCCCAGTCACAAGAGGCTGGGTGGCTTTCACAGGTCCTCATACCTCATCAGGCTTGTGGTGTGCTACGTCATCTCCTGCTTGGTCTCAATACTCTTTGTAGTATCTGACCCTACTGTCAATAAATCATTTGTAGTTCTGCTGTATTGTGAGCTCTTTCAGACCAAGTAAAGGGGTAGAGGGTTGTTTCACATTTGAATCTCACTAATTATGCTATTGGATCTTTCTGAGAACTGTGGACCCTCAAACTCAGAAAACAAAGGTGAGAGGCATTAGGGAGAAAGCATGAAGGTGAAAGGGGAATCCAAAAGGAATGTGAAGAACTTTTGTGTCAGTAGGACAGACCTGAATCCAGTGTTACTACACTGTGCAGATAAGGAAACAAAAGTGCAGGTTTGTGTGTGATGTTGCATTGTAAATTATTGAGACTACGGTTAGTATTTTGCCCATCTTTCAATCTAGGATGTATATTGTTCAACAGCAAGCTACTTTTTCTCTGCATAAGGTCTTAACCTGAGAAGAATTTTACAATATTTATTCCTCCTTTCTACACTCATTCCTCCTGTATCTTCAATGGCTGTTAAGTCTGTAAGAGTAAGGTGAAAGGAGCAGCTTAAAGCTGAGCAACACATCATCTCAACTGTGTGTATACCTATGACCCCATTTCAAAACAGTTTGTTCCTGCATTGAAAGATTTTGATCTGCTGACAATTTCAAGTTCTAACCTGAAATATGTTGGGGCAGGTTTTGAATTATGGGTTTTTTTTTTTTTTTTTTTTGTATTACAATCCCATTGCCTGTGGATGCTTGTCCTGCTGTAACGTGCCTTCACAGAGATGACAAGATTGAACTTTTGACTGCTTTCGTTGGCTTCCAGTGCTGAAAAGCCTTGTTGTGTGTGTGTGGGTGTGTGTGGTGTTGCCTCTTTAGGCATGTGAAATTTGCTGGGCAAAACCAAAACACAATATGCCATAATTCACTGGGATATTGTGTGTCCTTCTTGCAAGTAGTGTGACAGCCATCGTTGCCTCCTCTCTACTGGGTCTCTGTGAGTCTGTGCCTCCCCTCCCTTCCCCTGGTTGTTTGTGGTTGTTCAGGAACTGCCAAATGTATTTGTAACTGCAATATGTTGTACATTCCTTCCTCAGTCAGAATACAAGTTTGTTCTATGATATGTTCTCCAGTGACATATCTCGTTCAATTTTAAGTGTTCCATATAAATAAGCTCTGCTTTGGGGACTCTTTAGTACTATTTTGGGGCCTGGAATTTGGACCTATGAATCACATAAGCATCTCATTCTTGGTTATAGGCATACAGAATTTCAACTACTGTCTTCAAAGGCACTGTGACAAAGAAATGAGAATGATTCCTAATACTTTCTGTGGTTTCTCTGAGATTTTTGGTCATTCTTGTTCAGTCAGGATTAAAAGTAACAGCTGTGCTGATAATTTTCCCTATCTATTTATCCTCTGAATATCATCCCTTGAATTCTGGGGGAAGATGGAAGCTAATGCCAGTTTGTTCTTCATTTTCTATTTAGATATTATTTCTGCAACAGCTATGGATGGACTGTAGGTTTAGTTGTATCCTCTTGGTTGCTAGATACTAAAATATGTTCCACATATGTCTGAGTGATAAATTCTATCAATCATTGTGGCTTCATTCTCAGGAGCTGGATATGGCAAAGGGTTTGGGAATGCTTTGCCTTGTGGAATCCAGTTTTGCAACTAGTCTGAAAGTTCTCAGTTTTATTTTAGATATCTTTTTGATCTAATTGATGTAAACAAATAAAATATAACTGTAAGGATTACTGAACAACTGGATTGTCCTAGTTTCATCAGAGAAATGGTAGCTGTGTGACTTCAACTAGACTTTGTTTCTGATAGACTTTCCAACCCGGAGGCTCGGGCTGACTAAAATTTACTAGTTTTTCAATAATGGCAGGGAAGATTAAATTGAATTATGGTATAAACTTATAGGCTACTGGTCTGAAGGGTGCAGTACTACATTTACTGAGCTCATCTGAATCTTCCTTCACCCTTCTTCAAATTCCTGTGCAATGTGAGAAGAAAATACAAGTCACACTCTGTGAGTATATAGAGTGCAAGAGTATATTGCACCTGCCATGCAGCTGAGCACAACCACTCCCTTTTATTCTCTTTCTCTGTTTTCCTATGTAGAACATTAGACATGAATTCTGTCTCTCCACTGTATTTGCTTGAACAGTGATATCCTGACTTTATCCAATGAACTTCGAGTTTACAGTTTTTAAATGCCTACAAAATTTAAATCAGTGCAGTAATTTGCATATATGAAAACCTTCAATACCCAAGTCAGAATAAATTTTTATTTTGCAGTTTAAAGGAAAATCTAAGACCATCCTAAATGGATCTATTAGCAATAAGGAAATGCTGGTGAAAATATACACAGGTACTTGATATTACAAAAAAGACTGCCTCTAGTAAGATTTATTATGGATAAAGGTTTAAAGTACAAAACTACAATAATTTGGGTTCTGACAAATTATGTGGTCTCTTGTCTTATAGGTATGTTATGATCAAGTCTTGGTGAATTAAGTTTATTTGGGAAAAAAATAGTAAGAAAAAGGAGGTTCTGAATCTGTAGAAGATCTCAAAAAGTAGCCTATTTACTAAAGTTATTCAGAATAAAAAATACGTCTCTGCTAGTGCTGCCAGATACAATCAAACTACTTGTGAAATAAGGGATGATTCAATGTGAATAAACATATTTCATTTTCACCCTTTAAATTGAACATCAAAACTTCGTATCAAGTTTATTGAAATCAGTGGAGACTGCTTTTTACCGAGAAAGTAATGACTCTTCACTGATTTCAGTAAATGTTGTTACATTCTCTATATTTTTTCTATTATTACATTTTCTCTGTATTTTGATTTTTTCTCTCTTTTGATATAGAATGATTCTTGCATGTATTTTCCATTCTTCTTAAAGGTCACAAATGCATACCTTCTAAAATACATCAGGCCTTGATGACCTGACCCAAGCTCTCTTTATGTGTTATGTGTCTTTTAGCATCCCTCGGTCTTGACAAGTTTGAGATCTGGATCTGAGACTTACTGCCAGAAATCTTTTTAAGAATCAGAAGAGGATAAAAAAATAATATCCAGGAGATAGCTGTATGTTGTATGAGTGTTATTAGCAAATGTCTGAACTCAGCTGACCACTGCAACAGAACTGAGTCCTCAATCCCTCTCTCTACTACTGTGGACTTCTCACAGCACTACCTAATGACTGGGGAACATGGACACCAATCAAAATTGAGCATCTTGACTATTTTAAGGTGAATTAATAAATTTAGTAGTAGAACAGCAATGAATGCTTGTGTTTTTAACAGCATTTCATTTTTTTCCCCAGATGCTATCAAGCACTTTCTTTTCTTTAAGCTTGGATAAAGATACCATCTGACTCCTAAGCCATGAAAATTACCAAATGGTAAAGAACAATGTTTACTATTGTGACAGTACTTCCTTCTTTGGCATTGATAAGTAAATCTTTATTAAATAACTGTCATGTGATCCCCCTCTTTCAGGGTCAGGAGAACCCTGTACACCAGAATTGATAATAATGTAAAGTCATGAATTAAAGTGTTAATATATTCACATACACAATTAGGCTTCTGAAGTCTAATTGTAATAAAACAATTACAAGTCTAATTGTAATAAAAGCAGCTATACCTGCTTTTACCTCTGCACTGTTATTCCCAGACAGATGATCACTTGCATAGCTAATGGCAAGAATATATTCTTAAGATAAAATGTCAATTCTGATTAGCAATTGTTTCATTCCACTGGAGTGTATCAAAACTGCAGCGAGTCAGACAACTAGAGGACATAGTGTCAGGGAAAAGTTGGACTAAAGTACCCTGTCAACAGAATGTCAGAATCTGGAAAAAATTGTAAATATACATAGTAGGGGTTGAATTTTGGAACAATAAAAAAAAAAACACACATAAAAAAAAAACACAGATAAGAACTATGAAAAAGTTTTCTCTTCTAAAATTTTGACATGAATTTTTTATTTTCATTTATCTATTCCTGCTTAAATTATTTTATGTGGTAGTAGATTAAGATCATGCACAGACTGACCAATAGGACTGAGTTTCTTAGTTTATGGCATGACTTGATTGCTTTAAGGTCTGCTCCAGAAACAGTGTTAACAGAACAGCATCGATATCTGCGCTCTCTCTGCACTGGGTATCATATAACCTACATTCCTCACTATATCCTAGCTAACTGACTGTAAAGGGCCGTCTTTTATTCATACTGTGGCAGAACTGAAATGAAACTGTGTGAGAGCTGTGTATATGGAAAAAAAATGCATACAGCCCAAAGAATATGCAGTTTGTCCCACATTAGTGAAGGTAATGAGCTGAGGCACCCCTCTGCCCAAGTTCAGTTCATAGTCCCCCAGTCCCTATGCTACCTTTGGTACTGTTCAAATGATGCAGTTGGTGTGGCTCTCTTGCTTTGTTGTAATCTCTTCTTTTTCTCTGCTGGCATTTGAAGGTACCAAACAGTTTCCTCAGATTTGGCTAGCACAAGTTTTAGCATAGCAGCCTCATTAAGTTCTAGACTGCCTTTGCCACCTCTCTGACAGAAAAGATTGTTAATATGTTAGGGTGCATATTCCACATTTCCAGGAGGACTAATTGCTGTCTCGCAGAGCATATGCAGCAGCAGAGAACACCTCTCAAGATTGCTTGTCCATCACAGTCAAACTGTGCTGTGTCAGCACGAATCTGTGTGATGCATACTGCTGTTCCTGTTAAAGCAGCCTGTAAATTTAGGTATCCACAGCACAACTGAATCAATGGGAAACCTCTGTGTTACCAGTAGAAAAGCAATTTATGGATACTTTACAGCTCCAATGCCTAGTGCTTATGCCTCATAGTCCAATGAAAATGACGAAGTTGAGATATCTGCCAATCAGTGAACTTCTAGTCTTTTGATTTTTAATTATATTGCTCAATACAGCATGGAAGTGTCACTATGAGAAAAGTTTGTTTCTGTTGTGACATGGTGTACAAATGGTTTTACCCTTCTTAGCTTCTTCCCTGAAATGGAAAAATGGTACTGGAATTGATTTCAGATAGAAGGTACTGTGTAGCAAAAACCTTTGTTTTTGCGTGTGGAGTTGCTTTGCTTTGTTTGTGGAGTGCAGATATATAAGGAGAGACTTTAGAAAGAATTAAAGCAGTGCTGGCACTGCTACCATCTTTGTTTTCAGCTGGGAAGGTAAGTGGCCCCATTCATTTTTAGTACATGTTTTTCTAGTGGCAGTCAATGTTAAGCTAGCAGTAACTTTAATTTGCTTAGGAACTAGACCTTAACATGATTCTACCATAAAATTTCTATTTGTAGTAAATGTTGCTTTAGGCATTAACAAACAATATATAATTTTTTGTAAATCTTTTGAAAGTTGCATGTTCTTTCTCTTTGCAGATGTTCAACTCTGTTTAGGGGTTGGACTAGATGACCTCTGAGGTCCCTTCCAACCTTAAGCATTCTATGATTCTGTTTCTGGCTCTGCTTCCTAATCTCTTTCTTAAAAGTTACTGCTACCTCTGCCACTGGTGGAGCTTCCACATTCCATTACCTGCAGGACCCCATGGTTGTTAAACCAGGGGCTCTATTTGTTTTGTGCCACAGTATGGCTACGAGTAAGGTATACGAGCTTTCATAGTGTTGCTGTTTCTTTGTTATCTTTAAAGCTGTCATCTCCTCTTGCACAGATATAGGCAGGTGGGTGTTTAACTCTCAGTGAAATGTACACAAAATACCAATTTAGAGCAGCTTTTTTTTTTTTTTTTTTTTTTTTTTTTTTTTTTTTTCCCTAGCTGCTGAAAAGCTGTGGTTTAGTGACTAAGTTAGATTTTGTTTTTTAGCTGCTGTTGCATGGTTACTCAAATTTGTGAGAGATATTTTAGATGATGTACTCAAAGATTACATTTCCAAATGAGAGACTGCAATATATTAACTTCCTGTCATAGCTCCCATTACATTTTAATTGTCTTCTGATTTCTGCAAGGAACTGCCAGTTCTATTTAGAATACCTAAAATGCGTAATTAGAATACCATAACTGGAGCTGATATTTACAGATATCTCTGTCTTCTTTCAGGTCTCCTTCTACCTCTTTTCATGTTATAATTCTTTTGTCTTTACCTGTTGAGCGTAAGATTGTGTGATTTTTCCTACTTTGTAACCGAATCTGTGAGTCAAACTGGATGGTCTGATCACTTTGCAACTTTCCTTACCAGGATACTGTGACCTGATGGTCTTAAAACCAGAGATACGTTTAAGTGAGTTCCTTATGTGTAAGGAACATAGCAGAATGCAGAGCAGACCAGCAGGGACAGGGCAAGGACGTCTCTCTTCTTTGTCATTGACAGGCTGAACTCCATTCTCTCCTGTCTGGATAACCAATAAAATTATGAACTACATCAAAAAAGGCATATGCTCATTTTCTAGAGAGGGTGCTCTCAGACCTAGCATCGCTAAAAGAATTTTACTGTCCTCCAGTGAGCTTTCCCTGAGCTGGGAGCCGGGGAGGAGGTAGCGAACCTGCTCCCAGGAAGAAATGGCCCTCCCACCTCTGGGTTTTCTTCTCATGCAGAGCTGCAGGCAGCAGCACCTCTGCCAGACTGCATGCAAGGCTGTCTCTAAAAATGTAACTCTAGATAGATTTCCCATCTTTGATGGGGGAAAAGAAGACAGGGCAACCCTCTGGGAGGGTTTGTGGCCACAGATGGGATGTTTATCCCCTCAGAACAGAACAAGCTTTTACATACTGACAGATCTGGCTCATTCTTTCCAGATTGCTAAAGTTTATTTTCATTATTGGAGATCTTCCATTGTGTATTTAAAGCCACTGATATCTTGCTGTCAATTGTATGAAAACAAATCACTGTTACTTTGTAGTTTAAGGGGGACCTCACAATGAAAATATAGTTATTGACAGTTACACATATGGAAGCGTTCTAAAAATATTTGAAGTGCACTGCATTGACTAAAGGTGCGAACAAAGTTGCCTGCATTCATTGCTTTGCAAACAAGGCCTTAAATTTGGGGACTATCTGGGTTGCTAAGCTGTTTTCTTCTCTCTGTATGTATATGGTCAATGAAATTAGAAGCCATATCTCTAGGCAAAAAAGTTCTTTGTTTATGCAATTCTTACAAATAGGAAATATGCAGTATGAGTAGTTTAAACAAATATCTGTCTCTTTACAGTTGCAATGAAAATACTGACATGTGAAATGTTGATGCACTGTTCAATGTTTTTTAGTAATGATACAATCTACCAGTGTATAATGCAGAGAATTCTTAAAAGCTACTGTGGATTTCTGAGAAGTACAATTACTTTTAGCTCAGGCAAATGGCATTATGGTATATGCAGGTTTATTTTAAAAATATACAGCTATTATTTTTGAGGGAGCAAATATGTTCGTATTTGAACACACGGATCTAATTATAAATATAAACTTCCTTCAGTTAAAGAAGCTAAAATATTTAGTCCACAACTGTGATGATAGTTTTTTTGCAAAAATAGGAGTGCTGGAGCACATGAACATTTCTGCATATGAATTTTGGCTTCATGTCAGATTCTCTGGTTAACATTTTTTTTTGTAACAAGTGTCTGTTGTGATACTCTTACTCTTCTGAGTGTCATGGTACAAGGAAATGGCTAAAGTGATTCTTCAGAAAAAACAAAGTACATGACAATAATAAAGACAACAAATAATGATAATAATAAACCACCTCTCAGGCTTATTTTAATGTGCTGGAGCAAAAGTGTGCAATATATATTGCAAAAGAGGAGTCATTTATTTTGGATATGTCCATAAAGTGGCAAGCCAGTCAATAGATAATTCAAGTGCTATAATGGACCATACGATCAGTGGTCCTACACTACTGCAGTCAGAAATTCTTTAGTGTATCTGACAAACACATGTGTGGGAGGGGGAAGGGAAGAAGATGTAGTTGGAAGGGGCTTCTGGAGATCATCTAGTCAGTAGCTCTCCTGAGGCAGGAGCAGCTAGGGCAGGTTGCCTGGGGCCATATCCAGCCAGGTTTTGGATACATCCAAAATAGAGGCTCCACAGCCTCTCTAGTTAATCTGTTCCAACATACAACTACCTTCACAGCAAAGTCCCCAGAAGATGAAAGGGATCTCAAAGGATACTGCTGCATCCACTGTCTGCCTTTGTCAGTACTTGGCGCTGAGATAAAGACACTCTGACACTTTTCTAAGTCTGTTTCTATTGTATTCCAGTGAGAACATTAGATTATTATAAGATACTCAAGAATTTAGGAATGAAATTTGCTTTACTGCTCCTCCCTCATAGCCAAGGTCTGCTTTGTTATTTGTGTTGCCACAGCGTCTATAGAGCACAGCTGTGACCAAGCTCTTATTGTGTGAGGCTCCATAGAAATACATCCTATGTCACGTTCTTTCCACACTGAAGTTTAGTTTGGGAAGACAAAAAGGGGTAGTTGAGGTAACAGAGCCTTACTGCAACTTGTGTAAAGTCACCCAGTGAGCAGCAGGCAGGATCAGAACAGGAGGATGGTCTCCAAGTCCCAGTGTCCCAGCAGAATTATGTTTTTTTTTTTTTTTTTAAGAGAGACTTTCATTACAGAAGAGAAGAATGTGATTTTGGAGATTGTAGAGATTTTCTGGACTTTTGCGAATACCAAAAATAAAAAGAGCTGAGTCAATCCAGGTGGAACATTGGTTGAATCTCTCTGAAATTGTTTGGAAACAGGATTTAGGCTGCTTTTAGTGACTTTCTCACAGTTGTCAGAAGATTCAGCGGGAGCTTTATTTCCTTTTCTCACATATAGCTAACAAACTCAGCTGTATTTTACTATCTTACTGCTTAGGAAGTTAAAGAGAAAATTTCCACTGACATTCACTGTAGCTTTAATAAAAAGACATCTCTTATTTTTGTAACAGCATTTTAAGGTGTGTCAGAAAAAATATTAATTTATATCAAAGAAAATATGACCTCACATATTTTGTGATTTTCGCTGTTTAACTTCTCTCTAATCAACACAGGAACAAATTAACAGATTGCAAAGACAATAAGAGAAAGAAACAGAAGACACATTAGTTCTTGAAAAAAACTTCTACATACTACATATGCTACAAGTCTACACTTTGTCTGTTACAATAGACATATTATAATGACTGGCATAATAGACAAATTCATGAAGAAATACAAAAAATTTTGAATGATGAATGTGAAATGTTGAATGATGTCAGCAGGTCTAGAACAAGTCTTAAGGAACTCCAAGCCTTGGTATGCATAAATATCTAACCCTCTAGAGACTTTCACAGTCATCTAATCTGCTCCCTGTCTTCCTGAACAGTTGGGGAACCAACTTCAAAGAAACAGTTCAGAAGTCCTGATTCTTAATTTCAAAAAGACTAAGTGTTTGACTCATTTGCAGGTAGAGTCTTTCTGAGTCTTTCTGAGGCACCTTTTAACAGTTATCAGGCCCAGTTTTGTAGCACTAAAATCTAGAGAAAGACTGCTGAATAGACTATTTCTCATACTTTAAACATATATCTTCAATTGTATGTATTGTAGATATAATACATAATATCCTACATAATTTTTGTTAAAAAATTGCTTACTCAGGTTGTTTAACTGAAATGTGATGACTTTCTTGACAATTTCAACTAAAACTAAAAAAATCTTACCTGCTTCTTTGTTAGAATTTTGCTGTGCTTTTTTCAATATAAATTGAAGGAAAGTTAGTAGAAAATTACCAAGTATGGATTTTGAGTCCCAAACTTACATTCTTTTTATTACTATACCACTAGACAACTAAAAAAAAAAAATTATTACGTCATTTAGAATGGACAATTTCTTCCATTTCTTTAATGATTACCAGTTAGAATATCAATGTAGTCCCCTTCTAAATTCTTCTTATTATTTAAGGTATTCTTTCCAATATTCCATTTTATTCAAATTGATATTTTTATTATTCTTATTCAGTATTGGTATATTATTGAAAACTCATTGTAGATGGTTTTGTAATTTAACAAAACATCGTTCTTTGTTAAGAAAAATGTAAATAATACTATTTTCTTTATTATTATTGTAATTGTAGGCAGATAATTGTAAAGAATAGGCAGAACGAATCTCAAAAATATTTCTATCTTCTTTTAGTAAAGTGAGTCCATGTTGTTCATTTGAGTTAAAGTTATTTCATTAAAATATATCTATCTATCTGGGGCAATATTAACACCTTGATTTAATTTTCTTATTCAAAATGGAAAAAAGACAGAATTCCTGCCATATGTCAACACTGGCAGTTTTTGTGCTAGGTACATCCCTGCCTTTCCTACTCTATCATGAAGATGTTACAGTTCAATAAAACACTACTTCCACTTGCCCTTCTAATTTTATTTCAAGTAAGCAAGATAGGTAGATAACACAGCAGAGAAATAACAAAGTCTTATTATGCAAAAGTAGGAGAACAGTCTGTACAAGAGTTTTTTTTTTTTTTTTTTTTTCTTTTCCACATAGTTAAGAGTCCTCTAAAGAACATTGCAATGTGGAAGAGAATAAGTCAGGGTAATACACTGGCCATAAAATACTTTTCCTCAACACCTTACGGTGGCTGTGAACAGAAAACTGCCATTCTCCTCTTGAGGACAGTACCGTGCTCCATACCCTACAGGGCACTGGCTTCTCTGCTAGGTTTCACCTGTGAGAGAACAGAGTTCATGGAAAATGATCCCTGAGACTGTCACTCCTGTCCCTGTCATAGAACAACTTAGGATAAGATTTGGTCTTGAGTATAGATGTAGTTATATACTTGGCAACAAGTTCTATGTATTTGAGTGCTGGGTCACATTTCTTTTTATTTCCTTTGAGTTTAATAGATTTGTTGTGCATTAAAGAGGATGGTCATGAGTATTCCAGGCTTTGGACTTTGAATTCTTTCATTTTTTGAACAATTTCTATGATTTGGATAATTTGTTCAAATGTAAACTCTTTCATTTTTTTTTTTAAAAAGGAGAAAGTAACGATATGTGAAATTCAGCATGTGAAAATATTCAATACATGAAAAAAACTTAAATCCTCTGTATGCTTCTGTGCACGGAGACAAGAAACCCAAGGAACCTTCCGATCCATCAGTAGAACAAGTTTATTTTGAGAAAGCAGTAATAGCACCTATCTATCCAACTGTCTGTTTTCCCTCTCTGACTTCTCCCCAGAAGTCCCTAGCACTGCTGTAGAGATGGCTGAGTGACTCATAAATCAGCTGCTGAGGAGTTGCTATAGGAGACTGAAGAAAACTGCATCATTTTGGTGTTCCAGACCGTAGTGTCTGATGGGTCAGAAATGGCTTTACAGGCAGCTTCGCAACTTCAAGCCCTTCAAACTTATGCATCTGTGCTGTTAAACTGACTAGTGTTCTGCTGATAGAGGAACTGTGGAAAATTGGAGCCCAGAGCTAGGCAGCAGACAAAATACATGCCTGGGAACAGTTTATAACTGCACTGTGTCCTGAGTTACTGCAGACACACTGCTGGAAGCATCTAGGCTAAAAGTTTGACTCCTGTGAGCAGCAATGTAATGAGCATTTAGCTTGCAGAAGATGTGAGTTGCAGGGCCAAGCTTTCGAAAGAGAAAAGAAATTAATACTTCCATCTAAAAGGACTTGTCCCTGATGAAGACTCCAACTTGCAGAATAGGTAGATAGTTATTAAATACCTTGCAAATGCTTCTGGGAGAAGTGAGCCTTGTCAACACCCATACTGCTATGTAGGCAGCAATAAACTGTGTGGAGAATATGCACTTCATGCAGACTCACTGATGTAGAACTCTTTATTTCCTGCCAAACATTATGAAGATTTCCTAGCACGTAAGAGCAAATATGATTTAACTTCATGTCTGCACCCTGAAGCTTCTAGAGATGTTGAAAGAGAGATCATCTTCACGTTGCACACACTGCTGGAGTTCCTATTGAAGCACTTTCTGCACTAGAGATCTATGTGTCTGAACCACTTCTTAAACTGATGAAAGATGGTCATGTCTCTCTGAGAGCAAATCTGCAGTCCATGTTATTACTTCAGGAGTGAGCTTTATTATAGAGAACCAAAATGAAATGGAGGTTGTGTATTGGATAAGTTGTGCATAAAATTAATAATACCTAGGCTATACAATTTTGCAGAATGTTGCAGCTTTCTTCAAAACAATGTGACCTATGGAAAGGCCATTTAAAGCGCAGAATAATAGAATAGGGTTATGAACCAAAGATTATAGAGTCAGGCCTAGCAAAGCCCCTGCTTGCCACATTATGAGCCAAAGGGATGGGAAGAGGAATTCATCTTACAAAGAAAAAAGGAAAGTAAAGGCTCTATACATTCCCAAGGGCAAGTTCCTTGAGGAAGGAAGAAGCCAGGGACCATCTGATGAGAAGCTATAGCAATAAGCATAGATCATATATTACAAAAGGATATTTTGTAAACAGTAAATGTTATTTAGGTAATATGGATGATATATTTACTATTTTTAAATGGATAAGTGTAAATGAGGACGTATGAATGGTCTGAATATTTGAAAACTATGTTTACAGAGTTTGTTTAGGTAAGTGGTATTAAAATAGATTTTTTTTTCAAAGAAAGGTGAAAGAGAAAGAAAGGTCAGACAAAGTATATTCTGCTTTCTTGGGAAGAGACTTCAAGACGCTTCAAGAAAGCAAATGCTATTATTTATTAGTAATTGGTTCCTAATTTATCTTAGCAGGATGTACAAATAGTGGTTTGCTGTATCTAGCAGTAGAGAATCCAAGGCAATCCAAGTTTTGGAATCCAAGGAATCCAAGGAATCCAAGGCAATCTCTAGTTTTGAACACTCTAGGCTTCTTTGCTATTAAGAGCAGGAGTGTCTACAGGAGAGCTCCAGGCACCTCAGACACAGAAAGTTTGTCATAAAGTGAAGAGTCACTGGAATGACTGGCACAAGGGAGAGACCACTGAAGTATGGGCGTTTTGTTTGACAATGGCAACCTGTTATGGAACCTCTTTTTTATTTCTTGCTTAAAGGTATTTTCATAAGGATAGTATGATAAAAAAGAATAAGTGGTCTAATGAAAAGGTAGTTTGTTTTGCCTTCAGTAACATTTCTACTGTACACTGGACAGTAGAACTGTATGTACTGGATAGTACATACATCACAATCTCATTGATTACTTCAGAAAAGTAATTTTGTGTTAGACTGCAATCTGACTGTTTGGCTGAACTTCCCAAGCTTGGATCAAAAGTTGTCTGCTGTATAAACCAGATATCTGATTGCCCCTACACCTGTGGTTAACCTATCTTCATTTTACTTGTGTGTGTGTGTGTGTGTGTGTGTGTGTGATGTTCTGTCTTTACTCTTAATATTATCTTGTTTTTATTTGTATTTTTTAGAAGCACATTCTATCCTAAAAGTCATTCTGTCATTCCTGCTTGTGAATTGCAGTTTAGTAAAGCAATCATGAAATTTTCCTGCCATTGTTTCTCATTCAGTGATTTAAAATAATTCTTGAAATCACTTATTCCAAATCAAATTGATCAAAGACTCTGTTCCACCACCTTTATCACGAGAGTACTAAGTTTGGTGTGACCCTTCTGTTAAAACTGTAGTAGGAAACAGTGTTATGTTGCAGTGCTGGTTCATGCTCCTTTGGCTCTGCTTTCTTTTCTTTTAACAACTATTTTTGAAACTGTTCTCTCTTGCAAAATAAATTTTGTTTTGAAGGAATGTGAGATTTTATCACTGTTCCTGTGGTCTGGCCAATGGTGGCACTCTTTCAGTGACATGCTTTGATTATCCCAGTTCTGCTGAAGGTAGTCCTTCCACTTAAAACATCTGTCAAAGTTAGCAGTTGATTTAACGGCTGATATAGCTACAAAATCATGTTAGTTCACTCTCTAGGATAGCAAGTATTCTTGCCTGTCATGCGAACAAAGAGGTTGGTGTTAGTGCATAAGCCTGCTCAGGAGTTCTAGACCCCAGATCTTTTTGGCTTTTAATTTTTTCATCCGGTAGAAATTTTAAATAAAACCAACCAATAGGGAATATTCATTAGCAAAACTCCACCAAAAACATAGACATTTTTTTAGACTCTGTATGCATTTCATTAATGCTTGAAAAAATGAATTCCATGTGCAAATAGTCTGAGTCATTTTGCAATGAACAAGCTGTTATTTATGTATTAACATTTCCTGAAGAGGCAGTTTCTATAGAACATCAGGAAGAAGCCGTTCAAGTGAATATGGGAAAAGTCTGGGACAGAAACAAGTGGATGCATTTTGCAATTTCCTACAAAGAAACATTCCATAGCAAAGGTAGGATCACATGCAGTACAAATCGTTTGCCTTTGTGAGTTGGCACAGAATATAATTAAAATGAAAAAGTGACATCTTATGTGACAGAACCTGAGTAGGCAGCACAGCATTTATCACCTCCTGTTCACTAGCTCTTCTTTTTTAAAATTAGTGGGATTTATCTTATATGACGCCTACTCATGGGTCTTGTTGGCATGAACAAAAAAAAAGAAATGTAGTTATGTAGAATAATATCGTGACTTGCTGTAGCCAACATGTAACCAGGAAGGGACAAGGTCATTCCCTGATGATGTGGGAAAAGAACTGTGGGTGGATACAGACCCAGAATTTTATTGCTTTCTGGGTCTATATTAATTTAGTTTTGTGCTCACAAATTCCACTTGGGAAAAGCTATACATTGAGCTATTTGCCACAAAAAAATGAGGATTGGACTGAGATCTTGATTTTCTATATGTAAATGTGAGGTTATTCTGCCAAAGCCAATGAAGTCATTCTGGGTTTATACTTGTAAGCCTTTAATCAGAATATGTCAGTGAACAGGAAGATAGGACATATGAAAACCAATGGTTGCTGCTGCTGTTTTCCTTTGAGGCAGAACATTTTGATGTCTTGTTTGCTTGGTTTTGTGTGCTGAGTTTTCGAATTCAGACAGGCTATACACTGAGACCAATAACATTCTCTCTTAAGAAATGTGGAATCTAGGATGTTTCTGAAAACAAAACCAAATAAAATAAAATCAAACCTATCCCAGTTTAAAAAGACACAAAACGATCAAGTATTCTGAATTTTGAATGCCAAGATTTTAACAGAGAGATGAAAAATGCTGTTATGGAGAAATCTTCATCTAAGAGGAGGAGCCGAGCAGGGAAGAAGAATTGTTTTATGACTATATTTATTAAAACAGAGCTTGCGGCAGAACTCAAATAGAATCACACAGAGTGGGTTGAAGGAGGAGAATCACTAGCCATATAGTAACTATATACACAGGTCTAAAATCCTGCTTTTAGCAAAGGATGAAGTGAGCACATTTTCAAAGTAAGCAGAAAAGGGTGATCACTGTTTGGATTTTATTTTGTGATGTCTTTACTGATGAGACAGTTTTCAGTACTCTCACTTTAAGAATCTAAATGTACCCCTGAATTCAGTGGTACACATTTAACTACCGCTGGAACCGATGTAGTGGTCCCATCCTGGACAAATAGGAAAGAGGCCAAGATCCCATCTCTTCTCACCGTCTTTAAGTTGCCAGTTCCCCTCAAAAAGCAGAGGCAACCATCATCTGCAGTCCAGAGAAGCAAGAGTAGCTATTTCCCCTTTCTCCTTTCCTGCCTGGTACACCCACATCTTCTGACCCGCACTTATTTAGAAACAAACACACCAAAACTGTCCTAGAATTTGTGTGAGCTGTGCACAGAAAGTAATGGTATGTGGGTTGTTCTTTTTTGAGCTCTTCTTATTCCATCAACAAATATCTGTGGTGTGAGTGTACCCAGTTTGTCTGCATGCAGTGTCATGTACTGCACGTTGTGTTCTCTCGTATTTCAGTAAATAGGAAAGTTACCATAACACAGGCCTAGGAGAAAGGATGGTGTATGAATGCAGCGTACCTCGTACAGCTTCATGATGCAGATTTCACTGTGCAAAAGGAATAACTAATCATTTATGTTAAGGAGTTAACTGGAAAGCTTTGTTTGTTTGTTTGTTTGTGCAATGAGAGATTTGAGTGACCAATTGCTGTTCTACTGTATAATTCCATTGTCGTTTGCTCATTATCTTGCCTGTCATTTCTATAAATTGAGTCATCTTTTGATCTGTTCTGTTTTGTAGCAGGAGCTGATAGCCTTGATTTTAAATCTCATACAAGCATAACAAAACATCAGTGGCTATTTGATAGCTATTTGGGATCATTAAACACCAAACTAGATTGATAGAACAAGGTTATGAAATGTGTGGAACAGCTATGACTATCTGTATTACAATGAGTGTCCTACTGTATGCCAGAACAGTCTTTTGATGGGCCTTATTGTATACCACTCTTTTGATGGGTCTTTCTAGGAGTGGTCTAAGTGCTTGAGTATCAATGACATATGTCATCGACTATGAGCTTACATATAAATGTAACTTTGCTATAGGTTGCCAGTCTTGTCTTCATTCACATTTGTCAACAATTACACACATTCATTCATGTTTCATCATTAGATAATTGGCAACAATGAAGCATTTACAATGAAGCATGGGAAAAAAAAAAAAGCATTTGTAACTGCAAGTTATTAACTGACACTTCTCATTCAAGCAATGTCACTTAAAATCAAATATTTAGACTCCAAATCAGGATAATGAAAAAACATTTTCAGAAGTGTGATAGAGCTTCATTCTAATTGACACTTGTACTTCCCTGCAACTGATGAGGATTAAGTTGCACAGAAGCATGAGGAAACTACTAGTTCAAATTCTGCAGCCTGAACACGCATTGTGTGGACAATCTTTAAATTAGTAGTCTTTTACTGCTTACTAAATTCTCTGTGTTTATTAATAAAGAGATAGGTGAATATACACCCTGTCACCTAGCAACCTCAGATGAATATTCTGAGCAGTTTTTGAATGAATAATTGCTGTCAGATTCTTAAAAATAGCTTTTTTATTGTTTTTGCAGTTGGAAGGTGTGGTCCCCCATATGTGCTTGTGTGAAATGATAAGCAGGAAGCTGAAAGGAGAGTGACAGAAAAGGAATTCAAAATGGAATTGTATGGTGTAATTGGCATATATCTATATATAGAGGTTATCTTTTAAGCTGAATTTGCATAGATTTTCATGACATACCTCAAGTTCCCTGTCTCTTCCATGGCATACTAGTTAAATTCTTTCTTACAGGAGAAACAGCCACATATATCCTTTGGTAACCTAAACAACCCACCCACTATAAGACAGCAAAAATGGTGCTAGGACTCATTGTTTACTTGTGTGGGGTTATAATATTATTATTTTTTGGCTATACAGGAGTGTGTGCCCTAGACTTCACCCTTGCACCTCAGAGCTCAATAACAACTGGTAGCAATAGCTGAAATGTATTAATGGCAGCAGCTGGAGGGCCTGTGAATTGGGCAAGGGTGGATGTGACCATATTCAACCTGGCTGGAGTGGGGCAGCTGTGGGGCCGTGACAGCTTTTGTATCATGTCCTCTGAGCGGTACTCATGGATTGGAGAGAGGGACACAGCACCTTCATTCTCTTTATTAAATACACACCTGAACATCTAATCCCCATAAGACTGAGATTCTGCAGTAATTTAAAGCACTTAATATTGTGTCTGTAAAGACCAGCTTGATGATGAAAAGAACCTACAGTCGCACTTGTGATTTCTACCTACCAGTGTTTTTCTCCCTAAAGCATCATCTCTTGGTGATGAACTAGGAGAGCAGCTTTATGTGGCCATGCTGCTGGTTTACATGTAACAGGACATTTCTTGGGGAAAAGAAGCTGCACTGGGCTGCATCGGAGCTACCCTCTGAACCTGACTACTGGGGAGGTTTGTCTGGGACAAAGCGTACCCCCAGTTCAATAGCTTGACAGAATGTGCTAATAAATTAAAGCCCTATTGTTAGTAGGCCCTGTGCAGAGGGTATAATTTTACATGATTGATCCCAGCAACAAAGAGAAAGGTTGATTTCTTAAGAAACCAAAAATATCTGCTTTCCCCAAAATTAAAAACCCAAAGTATTGCAACAGCTATTTATTTTTGTAAGTGAGGGCACTTCTTCCATTCATATTCATGTGATAATTTAAAGCACATTATTTTTGTTCAGTGTAGGCACTGAAATACATTAAAAATAAAGACAGCAATATAAAATGCTGTTGAGTTTGTTAAAAGCTTTCTTGGCTTTCTCTTTCAGCTTGCAAACTTTTGTATAAAAATAATAGTGGTGAAATCCACAGTGTGAAGAGTAAAATGGGCAACAAAGAGGAAATTATTAAGAGAAGTATGAGAAAGGCCATCAGGTTCATTAATAAGCTCTGATTAATGATCTTTACCTCACTGTCTCTGGAATTATGTTCATCATGGCATAGGGTTTTCTTCTATTTAGTTACTTTCAACATTGAATAAAACAGTTTAGGCTACATCCATATTTGAACAGGTCGTTCTGTTATGTTGTTCCAAGATGCAGATGTCTTATGGTGGGCTCTTACAACTGTGATGCTGTCTGCCAGATGAGAAGATGTGTACAAGTTGTGCACAATTGGTGCTAAGGTCCCTAAGCATCTACACTGGAGATGTGCTATCGATGCACTGGAAAGGGCACTTAGGACTCCCTCAAGGGTGAGCTTGCAAAAATCCCACTGTGGGATGTAGGCAGGGTATCCCCAAAGTTCACATGGGGCTCTGACACTTCTGGAGGCATTGCTTCCACATTGCAGATGTAGCCTGAGAAATGCCTGCAATTTCAACAAAGCAAGAAGGTGAAATCCAATGGCCCCTTACAGCTGGTTTACTGCCTTTAGAATTTTGCAAAAGAAATGGGAGTGCCAGATTTCATATTTTCTCCAGTTGTGCTCCATTATTTTTGATTTTTCCTGTTATTTCAGATTTTTCTCTTTTTCCTTACAGCTAATACTTTTAGAAGAGAGCTGAAAATACACAAAGTAACAGCCCTCTGTGCAAAGTGGGAAATTTTTCTTTACATGGTTTTCATCCTTGTTTGTTCGTGTAAGCTGCCATCTGACTTTCCATCACTGTTGTTTGACTGTGTTTTCAGACACAACCGACTGCAAGTATATTGTGCTAGTGTCTGTAGGGATGTGGATATACAACAGTACACAGAAGGCAGTGGCTTCAGTTCTCCAGGTTGAAAGGACCCTCAGGATCAATCAGCCAGTGAAATCTGGCAATTGTTTTTGCCTTGTGTGGCATTATGTGCATCTTGTGTGAAAGATATATGGAATATAGCTTTTCTTCTCCCCTTCACATAGCTGAAGTCATTTAGTATACAGATACTCACCAGTTCAGACTGCTTGAAAGTTGGAAAAATGGTGATTGCATGTCTTAAGCTAATATGTCTGTCTAGTTGATCTACCATTATACAGAGTGGTTTGATTTTATGTCACACTGTCAAGGACCTGACTGGTCTCACTCACCAAGTGTTGTGAAATCTCTTTGTGGGGGCAGTTTCTTGCTCTGTGGCTGGGAGTTGGGGTGGAGAGGGGCCCCTGCATGGAACTATGCTGATGACCTCCAAAATCCTCACCAAAATCCTCACCATTCCTTCGCTAATGTTGCAAAATCTACAGCTTTTGACTATGTGACCCTTCTAGCTGTGGCTGGTGCTTATAATCTTCTCTCTTTATTGCACACAAATTAATTCATCTCTGAAATCTCTTTTTGCATGAGAAAATCTTTCAATTGCTAATCCACCAAAGACGTTGAGTACATGTTTTAGAAGTCCCAGGATATTACTTGTTCCCCCAGTGGATTTAAATGTTTAAAATCTAGCTGCTGTCTAGATTGAATTGGGCAGCTAAGTCTTCCTCTTGACAAAACATAATACTGCATATTCATTTGTTATCAATATAATGTGGAAATAGTGCTAACTCAATATTATGACAGGTCTACAACTGCTAGAAAATAAGAGCTGAGTATTCAGGTCTCAGTAACAGACAGAAAGGTAAGGATTCAGGTATGTTTATTGCTTAGTGCATGAAGTCATAGGAATACCAGAGTGGCTTTCTGATTCAGACCAGAAGTCAGCCTAGTCCAGCCTTCCGTCTTTAGCAATGACTAATAGAAAGCAGGGAAACGCCAAAGGACAAGAGTATCCTCCAGGATATGGCTGCTGAGGTTCTGGACATTATGGCTTAGGGGCTTCCTGAGCCAGAGTGCTTTTCATGCTTAGTAAATCTTTGTGCATCTTTTTTTTTTTTTTTTCCTCCCTTCTAGAAATTTGTCTAAATGCTTCTTGAATTCATATAGACTTCCTCCTGGACACACTCCAGGGTCAGTGAGTTCCAAAGTTGAACCATATGCCATTTGAAAACTATCTCCATTATTTTGAACCTATCCTCCGGATGTTTCATTAGACATATTATCATATAAAATGACCTCTGTCACATCCAGCTTCAGTTTTGTTCTTCCAGGATGAAGACCTCTAGTCTCTTTACTGTTTCCATGTACAGATGCTGTTCTTGCTTTAAATATTGTGGCTTTTAATAGCTTTCTCGGTTTCTATTTATACTGTGTCATTCTATACACTGCATAAAGTTGTGACGAGTGACTGTTATTTCATCAAAGATTTCTCATTGATATTTGAACTGGTTCCTCTTCATTCCAATGAGGGATGAGCTTTTCACTTTCTCTTTTTGACTGCCTGAATGTGTTTGAATCTTAATCCTCCAAGCATTTATAACCATATTTATTTTCTGTTGGGTTTATTTGTACCTATAACAGTTCTTGGCAGATTACCATGGCATTTTTGGAAAAGAGAATCTTTTCCCTTTTCCTGTGTCTCTTATTCAAGCTGTTTGTGTGCCGGAATCCACTAATGCTGAACCAGAGTTTTGTATTACTTACTTTCTAATTAGAGTGTGTATGCACGATAATCAAAAATGTGGAGCTGCAATTAAAGATGGTCCATTTAGTACATTACAAGGAAACAAATACAAAATGGAAGACCAAAATACTATAAAACTATGTTGCTTCACTCGGCAGGGAAGGAAGCCTATTACCGAGAAAAAGCTGATGGATGTACATTATGTAGATGATGTGATGGTTGCAAATATTTAAGTGTCCAGGAGACAATGAGTAAAGAATTTCTGAGACCTTTTTTTTTTTTTTTGCAATATAGGTTTTGTTTGTAATGAGTATTAGTGATCACTCCTAGGAGCATCTGGCTGCAACACTTCAGTTTTTGTTTCTTTTTTTGTGGGTTTCAGTCGTTGTTATAGAGTAAAGGATCAAAGCTTAATGAACCAGGGACTTTATAAGCATTTCTTCTTCCGTATCTCCCCACTAGATTACAAGTACTTCCATGTTCCTTAAGAAGAAGAATATGTGTCATCCCTCCATAGGGCAGCCTGAGAATCCCAGTTGGACTCGGTACCATGAGGCCAAGATCATACAAAGCAAAAACAATCTTTATTGCCTTCCACTTTGCCTGCATCTCTGCTTCAAAAAGTTAATGATTCACAGCTTTGTGCTCAGCTGTTCAAACTGAATTATATTTTTATTTCTTTTTTCCTTGTACTCTGTAAATGCTGGGTTTGAATGTGCTTGAAATTTTCTTTCTTTTATATCTTTGCAGAAATAATATTGAGGTACTATAGATGCACACATATCTGTTTAATTTGGCTCAAAAGCTTAAATGGTAGAAAACATTTTGTTCTATTTCTTCTCTCATGAAACAGCTGTTGTTTTTGCTTTGCAGTTCAGCCTCATTTACACAGATACACAATGGGCACTTGAGGGAATGGGAGGGAGCCAGGAGGGCCTTGGGAAGCTGGGCTTATTTTCCCACTCTTGACAGAGGAATAGGAAAGGTCAGTATGACCTGCTCTTTCTAAATGATGTCCTTGCATTAAGTGTCTCTTTAGGACTAGTTGTCACTCCATATTTATCAGTCAACTCTTGGTGGCACAGGCAGCAGCCAGTTGGGTTTTTTGAAGCTGTATTGGAAGTAAAGCAGGTACTGGGCAAAGTAGGACCAATGGTGGGGTCAGTTTTCACCACCTACAACTGTTCCCGTGGGGCACTGCTGAAGTTACTTATGGCTCAGTTCTGTAAAATATAAATATAACAACGGAGACATTTTATCATATCCTGCAGCCTTTCCCCACCGAACCTGGATCACCTGAAAATAGGAGCAAGATAGATCCAGAATCTAGAATGATGAAAAGTACGTTGTGTGAAGTCTCTTTTAAAAGCTATAATGATCTCATGGAAGTTGGTACAAATTGAGCTGTACTTCTCTAGGGTTTTAAAAACAGAAACATCACACTAAATGAATTATTTGGGTGAAGAAAAGTGAACTAGGTGATTGGGTTACTGCAGAGAAGTTGCTTGCATGTCAACTGATGGTAGAAATTAGACAGGAAATTTCTCAAAGGACTAGAGTTTAGTTATACAAACTTAAAATTAGAAGAACATTCTGTACTGTATGAAGGAAAACATATCTGTAACATTTGGTACAAGCTAACATTAGTCAGGGTAATTAAATTCAATGTTTTTTAAAGATTAATAGATGTTTTACTTCAATTGCTTTAGCAGCACAAAAATGTGAGGAAAAAAATATTCTTCTATTGCTTTTGCTTCTTTCATATATGTTGATGTGTCACTTTGCCAGCCAGGGTCAAAGAGGCATCTGACTGGATAGATTTTCTTGATTTCAGGTAGTGTTTTCAGAAGCGAATCACTGCCTTAAAAAGATAAACCCCAGTTTTGAAAGTCATGTAACAGTTTAGAAATATAACTGCCTGAAAAATGGATTTTGAGTCTAAAGGGAAGTATTGACTGATTGTTTATCTCACAAATCATCAGGAAGGAAAAGAAAAAAAAAAAAAAAAAAGAGACCCCAAGTCCCTTCACCATGATATTTCAAGGAGATTGACATTTTTACTGCAAAGCAAAGCTCCGCATAGAAAGAACTGAAAGAGAAGTTGTGTAAAGCTATGCTCCTCTATTTCCTGCCTCCCAGGGACTTGGAGAGTTAGGTGCTCATTAAAATGCTGAGGCCAGACGAAATGGTGTCATGTTTGCTTGGTCGACCAAGCTGTACTAACTGCATCCTTGGAAGTGAATGTTACTTCTGGGATATATGAGGCAATTCCCGCAGTTGACTCTAGGAAACTGGAATTTAGACACAACTTAGGAATCTTTAGAGTCTGCATCTACTGTGCAGTCTAGTAGGATGCTAACTGTGTGATAAACACCTTAAGAGGTAGCCTGCTCACACCAAATCCCCAGCACAACCGTCACCACAGCTACTGGGAAAGCTGTAAGGCAACAGATAAACATATGACCAATTTTGCATGTGAGATAAAGGAGTTTCTCTGTTGTTTCACTTTGTTTTGTTACTTGATGGCTGGATTTTTACTGATGTTTATTTTTAAGAATGCTGAAAACTGTGATATTTCAGTGCATATTATAGAGTTTTCCCTTCAACCATGTGGTAATAGGCTGGGTCTTTATTTAGGAGTTTGTGCTATGCCTGGAAACCCCCTCAAACAAAGCATTAATTCTGTATAATGCACCATAGCAGAATGGCCTTTTATCCCCTCTCTTCAGCTGTTTGTAAGAGCCAAACATAAGCTAGCCCACCATGTGCCAGAAGTATGTGCTATTTATTCACACAGATCTACAAAAAGAAAAAATTACACTCTAGAAAATTTACTATCTAAATTATACCAGTAACAGTGAGAATACTGACAATAAGCCACACTAGATAAGATAAGGTGAGAGTGGTAAATGTTTTTGGAAGTAATTTTATTTTAAGAAATGAATCCTATAATTAATTTTATCATATATGCCATATTTCTTTTTTTAACATAATTATTCCTTACTTTTCTGTTTTTAATGGGCAGGTAGGAGAGTAGGAGTAGATTGTGCTACAGGAGAATTCAGTGGAAGAAAGCTAGTTAACTGGAAACTCCAATTACACAGAGATCAAGCCTAGCTATAGAACTCATCTTGGCAAGCGTAACTTGGGCTTGTGCAACTCCCTTTTGTGACTGCCAAATCTTTGCATTTGGAATATTGCATCATGTCCTTAGAGGTGAGTAGTCACCTTCTATATTTGGGACTCTGATAGTACACTGATGGGTTCAGAAGGGATTCAGGAGAGGTGTGTGCATCAGTCTTACCCTGAGAATAGTTTAAACTATCAGATTTTCCAACCCAGATAATCAGCAAAAGAAGTGACAATATATCATTTACTAAATTGTGTGCACTGTTAAATAGGACCACCTTTGTTAATCAACAAGAAAATGTAGAATAGTTCCAGATTTAAAAACAATTTCACGAAGTAGAGAAGTAATTATTCAGACACTAAGTCTTTATTTGGAAGGATAGAAGGTATTTGTCTAGTAAGAACTAACTCATTAGCAAATATGGGAACTCTAAGTGGCAGCTCCACAGATATGAATCAGCATCAGCCAGAGAATGCTCATACACAACATCCCTATTCTTTATTCACCAATTCATTTTAGTAGAAAGCATGTGTGGATCTTGAAAAGATTTTCATGCAGGAAGATCTGAGAATGATATTGAAGCTATATGCCCTTTACTTGATGCTATATAAGGATAATCAGTAAAAGAAGTCAGAACTGATGTCTCTCTCATAATTTTGAATATTAACATTTTTGTTCTAAAAGGCTTTAGAAGTCTTTCTGATGGAAATACTAATGTAAGTATGTAAATTCTTACAAATAAAAACACTGCCAAAAATTGCTGATGAAAGAGTAATAAAAAGCAAGCATGAATTTTCACAGAAAATTTAAAAATGGTGCTAACAGAACATGATCAAAAAGACATGTTTCAAAATCATAGAATATTACCAAATGGAGGAGTTTTACTGAAGCAACAGAAGACACAAGTGGGCGTGATTGCAGCTGAAGATTTTTGAGAGCTATGAAATTAAAGCTGCTTCTGGATTTGATTTTATTCTTGGTGTTCAGTAGGTTTATTTTGACATTCTAAAGGCAAAGAATGAGGGAAAAACTCAGTTAAGAATGATTATGGAGGATTAGAAATTACTGCCCATTATTGAAGTCTTGGTTAGTCTTCATGTTTGATCTTGAAATGCAAAGAAGCAATAGGTCTGTGTAGGAGTCAGGGAGAGCTCTATCATGAATTGACATACACCTACTCGCTTAGATGTGTTTTAGGTGTACACTATACTGTCATCTGGAAATCCATCTTTTTGGGGAGCTGCTTCCTCAAAATGCAGTGAAATTGCTCTATAGGAAGAGGGTATACCAGGAGGAGACATCTTAACAGGATGTTAAGATTGCTTAGGATATATAGCAGTCAGGATACAGAAAAATATCCATGTCAGCTATTATTTGTTTATTAAAAACTTAATGACTGTGACATTGATTTTAATATGCAAATTAAGGCACATGTGTTTAGTGTCAGGAGGGAAAAATGATAAAGAGAACCACTGATGATGGTTAGAATCTTGTACCATAATTAGGGAGGAAAGATATTCTGCTTCCTGTGACAGGTAAGTCACATTCTGTGTCTGACAGAATGTGTGTAAAGAGCACAAAGAAAGAAGAAATATTATGCCTTGTTTCTTCTGAAGAAAAATGATGTATGGTATCAATTGCAAAAGAAGTGTGTAAGAAAGTTGTTCCCTTTGGATGGACATACATGGTATTTTTCAGTCTTCCAGTGAAAAAATTGAGTGACACTAAAATAATTGCCTTTTAATAATTGCCTTTTAACTTTGTTGTCTCTGTGCTGTAACTGTTTACATAAAAATCATTTGGTCCTAATGGAATTAGATCTATTTCCTGTTGCTGTTCTGAAGTTCTTATGTTGCTCTATATGTTTGCTCAATGTGAAATGCTGTAATCAATCAATCAATCAATCAATCAATCAAATTTTCTCATTTTCCAATCTATGTTGTTTCTGTGCTGCTAACTAGGCTTCTATTAAGGAACATCAAGCATATATATATAAGTGTATTTTGTGATATATTGATTGCATTAATATTCATGTTCAGAATAGGTTAATTAAGCTTTGGATCATGATTGACATTTACCCATCTTCAGGGTGAAACAAAGACTTCTACACGGTGTGATAGGGCAGCCTCGAATGCTATGCTAGGGGCTGCAAGGGTTTTTCGCCTTTCTAGGAGCATGTCATTGAAAAGACAGAGCCTGAATTTCAAAAAGCTGGCTGTTTTCATTGGAAAGACTTGATTTACTCCTCCTTTAACAGTCAGGAATGTAGACATCACCTCCAGGACAACTAGGAATCCAGGGGAGACAGAGGATTGCCTCTACTCCCTCCTGTACGACATGGAGACTCTCTAGCTTATTGTGGTTGATGGCTACATACCACAGTCTATTCCTGAGCAAATGCCCTGTACATTTGCTTGGCAGATGGTGACTGCTACAGATAGAATGATGATTCCAGTTAGGATATATCCACAGATGTTTGTGAGCAATGCAAAATATGTTCTACTTTTCATGAGTTTATTTTTTTTTTCCATCACCCAGTAAAAAATGCCATAGCTTATTACAGGGCAATAACAGAAATATCTACTTTGGAGGTCCTAAAGACTTAACTGCTATATTATTCTAGAAAAATATATCACAGAGAACTTTGATTATGGAGTTAGGATTAGGAACATCTCTATTTGAAGCAGTTTGTTATTATTTTGTAAAAGATGTCTTTTGTAAAAGGTATTAATGATGAACATGAAATTGCTTACATTTAACATCTGCATGATTTAAAGTTTCCCTTGCTACTTCTTATGCTACCAGTGGGACTACATATATTCCGTGGCATGCATTTAATTAATTATTCTTTATCCATCCTGTTTGGGGACAGATAGAGGAACTTAATATATTATTAGTAACTAATGAGCAAATTCTACTTTCTGATGATTAAATTTTCAGAAGTAATTTGAAATAAAGATTGTAAGTCCTTCACAGGGAGGCAGCATCAGATAGACTTCATTAATTAATCAGCACCATTCAGTGCATGGCATAGCTATGCAGGTGCTAAAGTAAAATGACTGTTATTTAAAGTTATTTTTCGCATTTATCATTGTTTCATAGCAAAATGGCCTGGGGTTATTTTCCTTGTCCTGTTAACTCCACTAATAACTCAGACCTCATCCTGAAGGAAAATGCCTTAACCTTAATATGTGTTAGTACTTCTTAGCAGAGCAGATAATCTGGCCCCAGAATTTGACCTTGCCTCAAGTTAGCACAGCTTATTAGCTCCTTAAGTAATCTTTCTCCTTTGTGGATGTGGGCTGTATCTGTCTTGGTGCTGCAAGTCATGTTTTGGTTTCCTGTAATTCCCTCTTTCCCACATACCCAAAGAGAGACAGGCAGTTTCTTTCACAATTCATTCAGAGGAAATAAAAAATTGTGGCTTAGCTTATTGAGGAAAAGAAACTGTGTGTTACCCTGTTAGAAGTCTTAGTACCAGTCAAACAATGTATGGGCTTGCATGGGCTTAGCAGTTTGAGTCCTATCCTGCAGCACAAAAAAATGACAAGCTAACTCCTGCAGTGGAGACAGACTCCTTTTCACATCTGAAAGAGTAAGAAACTTCCCTCCCTTGCTTGTGAGGCTGGAACAGGAGCCATTGGTGTCTGCCTTTGGAAGAACCCAGTGACATACACACAACTACCTGAAGAGGGTGAAGCATGAAAGCAGTACAGAGTGAGGAAAGACTCCTCCTTACTCTACTATGGGCAAAAGAAAGGGCCTGTACACTGCAAAAACGTTGTACACTATAGAGTACATACAGATTCTTGCCCACTTCTTCATTTTGGCAAACATTCTGTTTGTGTAGCTTCAGGAGCATTTCTGGGGAAGCAGCCACAGGGTTGGTAAAGGTCTCTCCTTTCTCTGAAATCCCTATTCTTCAGCTAAACTAATGTTGAACAAAATGCAAAAACTAGCTCTGATGGGATGCAATTCAGAGATTTGTTATTAGATGTTTACTACTTGTTGAAACCAAAGCAGGAGAACCACATCTTGAGTTATTCTGATCCAGGACCCAGTTCAGAATGCTACTGTTAATAGCCACTGTATAATAAATATTTCTATAGTCTCAGTTTTACCAGTAATGCAAAATTACATAAAAATGAGGAATCTAGATCCAAAGGATTAAAATAAACAGCCAAAGTGCAAAAAATATTTGTGGAGTAACATTAAGATTGTTTAGCACTACTATATTGTAACCTTAGTTTTAATTGTTTTTTACCTAGTCAAAAAGAATCCCCAAAATATCTTCAAATGAAAACATCAGTATTAATGGGAATACTAGGAGTTAAAAGATATGAAAATGATATACAAAAAGAAAAAAGAATATAAATCGGTTAAATGCAGAAGGACAATTAAAAGACTTTGGGGAATAGCTTCTTAAATGCATAAAAATTAGAAATATATTTGTTTGTCAAAAATACTAGGAAGCCTGCCAGAAAGACTTTGGGGCCAGCAGAAGGACATAATTTAAAAAGAGTTCTCACAGGACAAAAAAAAAAAAAAAAAGAAGAAGAAGAAGAAAATTTAACTTTTTTTTTTTTCAGTGAGTATCACTATAAAAAAAAAAATACTGAAAGAAGGCTTTATGTCATGTGGATCAGAGTTTAAAACAGCACCATCTCCAACAGATTTACCTGTAAATAAGATTTAGAAGAAACAGTTCAAGTAAAGTTGGACAGATTACCAGAAAGAGATGCCATTTGCTTGGAAGTCCTAAGGGAACATGAATATGAAATTGGGAACTTTCAGTTGTGCTACAGAGCAGTTGAATTGGTTGTGGTACTAGATGAGAGGAAAGTGACAAGTGGAGGTTCAACTTTTTTAAAGTATTTAATGGGTATGGGAAATTCAAGAAGCTTAAGACAATCTGTATAACTTTGCTAACATGTGAGCCGTTAGAAGTCATCCTAGAACTAAGAGAAACAAAAGTGAGTACAATATAATGAATAAGAACCAAAACAAATTTTGCAAATGGGATTAGGACCTTACAAATATATTAGAGTTGTTTTAGCATCACTGAATATACAGAAAAAGTCATCAGGTTGATAGGCTTTTTTGACAAGGTCCCTTGCTAAAGGATCTCCAGGAAATTAAGTTATTGCAGGATAGGGGAGAAGGTCATTTGCATATTAATAACTGTTTAAAAGGTAGGAAATGAAATATAAGAATGAATGGACAGATTTCACAAGAAAGGAGGTTAATGATGCACTCCCTCAGAGATCTGTGCTGAGGCCTTTGCTGTTAAATTTATTCATATATAATTACACATTATAAAAAGAAATAGTGTGTGTGCATATATGATATATACATGTACAGATTTATATGTTATACATATACAGATCTATATTTTAATATGCAGGTGACAACATGATGTGAAATTTGTATTCTGAGTCTACAAATGCAAAGCGAAGCACGCAGGAAGAAGTGCCCTAGCTATATGCCCACAACGATAGGGTCTAAATCAGCATTGCCATGCAAGACAGTGAGCCCGGGGACACTGGAGATTGCTCTGAAAACACAATGGTTCAGTGATCAGTACTGTTCAAAAACGCAGAGAGAACATTAGGAACTACTGGGGGGAAAAAGATGGATGTTTACTTTTTGTCTTCTATGTCACTGTGTGTAAGCGTAGTTCAACTGCATCCTGAACACAGTTTGGGCAGGTCTGAGTGTCACTCCCTGCATTTTATAAAGCTATAATGTAATTATAAAAGCTTTATAGCTATCTCTCTTGAAACATATATGCTATGCAATAGCTATGTAAAAGATGATAAGGACTAGTGGGGTACGGAGCAGATGCTATCCTAGGAGAGGTTAAAAGGGCTGCTGTGCTTTAGACAGGAATAGAGACAGATAAGAAAGCAAGAGAGAGGTAGGCAGGCAGCTAGTTTTAGACAAGTGCCTGTCATTCAGACTAGAAGTAGTCTTGGAATTCACTAACGTTTGTGGTGGCTAAAAGTCTGGATGGGTTCAAATAGCAATTGCAAAGCACAAGAGATGTTCATCAAAAGTCTTGGGAACAGTTTCTGCTTGCAAAAAGCCAAATCCTGCTGTCTCCCAACAGCATAACTCAATGGACTAGCACTGTTGTGCTTGCCCCACTCCCTATCCAAAGCCAAGCTGACCGCGCTGGCATTGGTGTATATCTGATGCCATGATACACTGTCAGGTCACTGCACTAAAGGACAGCGTAGTTTTTTGTAGTTGTTTTATACTTTTTTTTTTTAGTTTTAGTTTTAGACTTTTTGTAGTTTTGCAGTTGTTTTAGACTATTTTTTGTAGTTGTTGTAGAATCACAGAATGGTTAAGGTTGGAAGGGACCTCTAGAGATCATCTAGTCCAACCTTCCTGCTCAAGAGGGGTCACCCAGAGCACGTGGCACAAGCTTAGCCTTCATACTGGCCCAAGAGGCAAATCAAAATTTTGTTCACCTTAGAGAGAGAGCTGCAAGGCTTACTGTGGCATAAGAACATTTATTCCAAGCCAATATAAACACAGTGCCTAGAAATTTTTTCGTACAGTTGGTATCCTGACCTAATCATTTTAACTGACCAGAAGGGATTCCAAGATGCTTTCCCATTTCTCTCTATAATGTATGTTTCATAGAGTCTTTGCCATGAAGGCATGCCATGAAGGCAAAGTCTCTATGCATCATATCCTATCAGTCATATCTTGGATCATTTCTCCCCTGAGAGTTAGTCCGGCTTTTTTGTACCTGGATGGGACACAACAGACATGCACAAATCTGCTCAGGCGTGAAAGGTATCTTGCCTAAAATGTGATTCAAAATATTGAAGCAAGGACCAGTGGGTGCCACAAGCAGGTGATGCTGGACACAGCCTCCATGAGAATGATTTGTTTTACTGAGTCAGTTGTGGCCCAATATATGAAACCTTACAAAGAGAACCTTGCAGTTAGCAACACTTTGTGGGTTTTTTGGGGGGTGAGGGGTGGGGATTTTGATTGAAAAAGACAAAAAACCTTCATGAAGAAACCACATGCTTTACATACAGGCACATACCTACAAAAAAGAAAAAGCAGAAATGATCCAGAATTGGTTGTTGCAAAGTCACCTCTTCTAACAGCCTAGAAAATTCAGAAATACTTTGCAATTTTATTTTGCAAAAAGAAATACATAGAAGGGTTAATTGAAAAGATGATAAAATAACTGTTTTGATGTTTAAATATTTTGTTCTAATTAGGAATACAAACATCTCTGAGAGGAAACATGGGTGGTTTGCATGAAATATAATGATTTAACATCATCATTAATATCAGTGTCAGAGCTAAGATATTAGTTTCTAAACCTTTGGAACACCATAATTTTGCATCATATATACTTAGTGCAAGAAGCATCAATTTTTCAAAAATAGAGATTTTTTCAAACAGACTCAGAAAAAAATAACTGTTTACACAGAGCACTAGATTTGTCTGAAACCATGTGCATCTATTTCTAGTCTCTTGCTTTACAAAAATTGATAAATAATACATTGGCAGGTTCATGGTTTCCAGAGGATACATGGTAATATAAATGTCAGGAAAATAAATTCAAACATTCCATTTTTTCATGATGAATAGTTCAGTGTAAAGCTTTTATGGTCCTAAATAAAACTCATAATTGAATTTGCCTGGTGCTTTAACTGAGTTTGTGGTACTGTGACAAAGAGGTAAAAAGGGTGAGTCTGTGCATCCCTCCTGAAAAACTATTTTTGCTGCGTGTTTAACAGAAGGCTTCCTCAGTAAGACAAGGCTATTCACCAGAAATATTCTACTGATTTCTACTACTGAATGTCGTAGAAATGGCTCCACTATTATAATTTATTTTTTTCTTAATGATGAATTTTAGAAGATGATAGAGACATGAAGCTTAAATGTTGCTCTTACAAGAACAGAAGAAGCAAGAAGATAAAGTGGATTCCAAAATACCTGTTTTGTGTCATCATGAATTAGTAATGCTGAGGAAGTATTTTCTTTTTCTGGTCAGCTACTCCAAACTGCTTTCCAGGGGAGCTGAGGAATGCAAATTTATGATCAAAGTCTGACCAAAAGACTTGTTTTCCTTATCTCTCATAGATTCCTTTCTAGTGAAATTAGTGATAAAGTACGTATTTTATTTATTTCTTCATGCTTTTTACTGTCATATATGATTAAATAAGGTGACTGGCTTCCTATGGAAGCTTCTGGAGATTCCAGCCTGCTCCGGGAGGCTAACTGGAGCTAAGATGGTCAGAGTCCAGAGCCGGGATCTGCAGCTTCTGCAGAGACATGAGCAGAGACGTGTAGGGAACAGACAGGCCTCAAAAACAGCAGAAAGGAAAGTCTAGGGAGTGAGGGACTGCAATGTATGGTGCTGCTCTGAGAGTCATTGCAAGGATTCCATGAGTGGTATTATGAACTCTTTTGAACTCTTTCGTTTGTGCTGTGAGCTAATGACTGTGTTTTCTGTTAAAAAGTTAGTACTTATTTCTATTCTAACTAAATACTTGTTTGATTGTTTGTTTGTTTTTTTGCTAAAAGATTTTTAGCCTGTTTTGGTGAGCTCACTTTAAGGAGAAGACCTGCATGCTTTCACCTCAAAGTTCTAGCTGAGTTGAGTGGGCCTTCATGTATTCATCTTTGCATGTTACAACTCACTCTTTTAGGGGACATTGTTCAGTATGACTTATTCTTAAAAAACACATGGATCTCATAATCCCAGCTGACTGTCAGTGAACACTAGAAAGAAGACACACACTGTTATGATATCTGGCTGTTGATAATGCAGTACTGCAGGATCCAGGACCACCTGGTAGATTTGTGCCTATGCAATACATAGCAACAATCCTGTTAGAAAGGTGGAGTTTTAGTAGGAAATCAGAATTGTAGGAATAACCTTCCTTCATTTTGGAAAATGTATGCTCTGAGCATTACATTGTATCTAATGTATGCATTAGCACAGAGATCTCTTGAGATATTCAGTGTATGACCACAAAGACAGAAGGTTCCCTGTTTTCTTTTTTGCCTCTTCAAATATCACATGTTCAAATATGGTATGTTCAATTATGATCCCAAGCTGAGTGGAGTAGCCGACACTCCGGAGGGCTGGGCTGCCATCCAGAGGGATCTGGACAGGCTGGAGAGTTGGGCAGAGAGGAACTGCATGAGGTTCAACAAGGACAAGTGCAGGGTCCTGCACCTGGGGAGGAATAACCTCAGGCACCAGGACAGAATAGGGGTTGACCTGCTGGAAAGCAGCTCCATGGAGAGGGACCTGGGAATCCTGGTTGACACTAAGTTACCCATGAGTCAGCAGTGCCCTCGTGGCCAAGAAGGCCAATGGGATCCTGGCTGCATCAGGAGGAGAGTTGCCAGCAGGTCAAGGGAGGGGATCCTGCCTCTCTCCTCAGCTCTGGTGAGGCCGCACCTGGAATATTGGGGGCAGTTCTGGGCTCCCCAGTATAAGAGAGACATCGAGCTTCCAGAGAGGGTCCAGAGAAGGGCAACCAGGATGATTAAGGGAATGGAACATCTCTCGTACGAAGAGAGGCTGAGTGAGCTGGGCCTGTTTTCTCTGGAGAAGAGAAGGCTCAGAGGGGATATGATTAATATGTATAAGTTCAGGAAGGGAGAATGCAGGGAGGAAGGAAGCTGTTTTCATTAGTGGCAGTGACAGGACAAGATGAAATGGGTATAAGCTGAAATGCAGGAAGTTCCATCTCCAGGTGAGGAGGAACTTCTTTCCTGTGAGGGTGCCAGAGCCCTGGCACAGGCTGCCCAGGGAGGCTGTGGAGTCTCCTTCTCTGGAGATCTTCCCAACCTGCCTGGACGCCGCCCTGTGCCCCGTGCTCTGGGTGTCCCTGCTGGAGCAGGGGGTTGGACTAGTTGATCTCTAGAGTTCCCTTCCAACCTCAACCATTCTGTGATTCTGTGAAATACTACCAAAAGAAAAAAAGGTATTTTGGGGACAGAATAGGGATAGTGATTACACAAACTAGTGTTTGCTATAGTCAAATACTAAAACACAAAGTCTTGTGTACCGAATTCCAAAGGACCCTTAGGAAAAGAAACTAGCCACCTTTTTATGTATAAACAGAAATGTTCCATAGAGCAAAACTGTCTATGCACCATCTGTTTTTAATTTTTGGACAAAACCATCATTCTTGCCTAGCATTTCTAAGCCCAGGCCCTCTGAGAGTTTACTTCTAAAAGCAAATAAAGCCAACTTTCAATGCACAACTTCCTCTCTTATGTAAATTATTTGTAATCTGAAACATTTCAATGGAGAATAAAAGTGAGTTTTCTTGCCCATCACTCAAAATAAACTTCAGTGTTACCCACACTTAAGTTTCTGATGACACTTTTTTTAGTATACTACCATATTACTTACGTAAGAATGCCATAGATTATTTCTAGTCTATATACTGTAGAGATTGTTCTGGTAGCACCTTCATCCATGTCACAACCACCGAAAGACCTAATTACCTCTGCAGAAGCCCCTCTTTAGGTACTTCTTACTTCACTAGAAGACCAGTAGCCAGCCACCATGCCTGTGAGATAGATAGACATGATTGGAGTTAGAAATGCAGCTTAGTGTTTAGATAAAGGTATTTGTAAGGACTTTCTGAAAGTTGACATTGGTGAACTAGAATAGTGTTTGCCATCTTATTTTGTGGAAGATTGGCTGAGTCAGTAACTGATACTAAACCCACACATGGATTGTTCAGAGTAGTTTAAATATGTAAGTTGGAGGATGTTTCCAGTCTGCCTATGAAACCTGTAGTAAGCATGCTAGACTTGTAGTAAGACTTGTAGTAAGCATGCTAGACTTGAGGTGATGATGGTAATAGCTGAGTACTTTGGACATTGTCTTGTTTTATACAATAGCCTTGATTGCAACATCTTTCTGATACTTAATGATGATTGTCCAAGAGGGACAGATGAATATTTGCCTTCCTGGTAGTGAGACAGGAAGGTTGCTTCAGAATGTACTATTTTCTTCTTAACTTTGTTCTTTTTCTTTTTAGAGGTTGTCACATCATCTTGGATTACTCTTCATCAGATGCCTGTTTTGTATGATTGTGAAAGTCCCAATTGTTTTGCATTTTGGACTGTCTGTCTCTGGAATTTGTGATGCTTGAGCTAAGGTTCAATATACTAAATCTTTCCTGAATAAACAAAGACAAATGCATAGTAGGTGTAACATAACGGAGAAAAAAAAATCACTATCCAGGAGGTAACCCATAACTTTAACGTATTAAAGTTAAGTGCTTTTCAGTGGAAAGCAACGAAAATGGATACTCTGTTTCATTGAGTTTGCACTGATTCCTGATACTCTCCAGTATCATGGCAGCAGGAAAACAATCAAATGGTCAGAGAGCTATACACAGGTATTCTCAGTGGTGGCTCCAGCCTGAACTTTTCACCTTGTTGCAATGTCATGGACGTGATTTTTTCTGTGCCGTGTTTAAGAGTCATGCAAATTCAGAGGTGAATAACCAACTAGAAGAAGATCTTATACTCTCAAGGTACAGCCGTTCAAAGATACTACATGCATTTCTTAGAAGCTAATATATACTTAGATATTATTAAAGGCTTCAAAATGATATATTATCATTATTATTTGTAGACCACATAATGTGTTACTTTGTGATAGGTAGTTCCTGCTCATGTACAAAGCTCAGCACACATACTCAGCTCTCAGCACACATTCATAGCTCATACACAAATAGCAGTATAGCTGTTTCAGAAAGCTGATGCCCTGAGGGTACATGTAACAGAATGCCATGTATAATCTGCCATAAAAATAACACAGACAAGAACAAAATAAAGGCAAATAGAGCAGATGTGATTGCTATGTGGAAAATACTGCTAAACAGGGGCTCGCACAATGCCAATCCTTCCCAAATGGTGAATAGCAACTCAGAGTGGAGTGGCCAGCAGGCTCACTGGTGCTTTGCAGTTTGAAGCCTCTGGCTTTTAGCAGCACTTGTAGCTGCAGTGTCTCTGAGCGCAGCTGGGAGCTGCATTGCGATACACAGCGTGGCTGCCAGAGGAGTGGGGTGGAGGGCATGAAATCCCTCCATTTAATAAGCTTGTCTGACATCAGCAATTATCAGCTGCCATGTGTCTGTGAAGTATTTCCTCTATTTCAGCAGGCGGGGTGGTGTTTTCAGGCTTGCTGCAGTGCAATGATTTAGGTTGCTGTCTCTAGCCAGCTAGCACTGTGATGATGTAGGCTGAATGATTACTACAGCAGACAGAAGGGGTTATTCCTAAAGTACTCCTGAGAGTATCATTGATTTCTTTCTTTATTTTTTCTCCCCTCAGTGCTTGCTAGTAGGAGGCTTATAATGGGTGCAGCATTGACAACTGTTCGAGGTCAAGCTGCATTAGCCCTCGTGATAATGTTCTAAAAGATTCGGATTTATGAATTCAATTACAGGACTTTATAGCTTGTTTAGCTTGTTGTTGCCATTATTATTATTATTTATTCCTGACTGTGTTTAACTGCACTCCAACCATTTCAGAGTAATTATGGAGGTTCCTTTCGATAATGTTCAGACTGAAAAAGATGATGACAGGACTAGAGAAATCTTTCATTTTGTGCTTTCCCCATCTGACAGCTGCTGGTATGAGCATATGGATGCCTCCATGTTCTTACTTCTTTGCTGCTCTGACTGCACATAACATTTTTCTTTATTCTTTGTCCACATAATGCTGATACAAGACAGTAAAGAAGGCATTTATTTTATCCGATAGTTATCTTGACATTATAAAACAGATATTATCTGAAACAAGATAAGCACATCTACTTTATTTCTTTTAAAATATTGTGGTTTCTTTTCTCCATCCAAACCCACAATTTGAAGGCTTGGGGCTGACTCATGATTTTCGTAAGCTTGGGATTGGCAAGAAAGAATATGTTTGTACAAAGGGCAAAGAAATAGATAATCAGATTTGTGATGTGTTCAGAAAAAAAAACCTGTAACATTTAAAACTCTTAGCAAAATACCTCAGGAGTCCAAGCAAGCTAGAGTAAGCAAATTATCCTGGAACATATTATCTGATATCTAATTGAATTTCTGAATTTCCTATCATAGCTCCTATCATTCTTGTGTGCTGTAGATTACCTGTAGTGTGTACTGCATTTGTTGACAATAACAACCTATGATTAATTGTCAGCCATAAAGCAGCTGAAATAATATGTAAGGAGGCATATTATAGACAGCACTACCAACTTTCTCTTGCTGTTTACTTGAATGTTACCAGTGAAATAAATGATTAACAATCAAGTCAGAGAACATTTTTGACACATTACATAAATTTAGCTAATGGTGGTGGTGTGTTAGGGAAATAATACTTTCTTTTTTTGCAGTTTTTCATTTATGTACAGTGCTTCTCCCCTCCCCACTTTTGCACTGTGTGTTTTTCTAAATTGCTACTCTAACTCACAGAGATCTGTTTTTAATAACATCCTGTGTCTTCTTGGTCAAAATACTTTTATGTTTACCCTATTAAGTTCTCCTGTACACTGAATTCTAACCTTATGTGAACGAGTTCAGAAAAATAAAGCAAAAACAAACAAACAAACAAAAAACTTGGAGTGAGAGTCAAGTTCCTCTCCCAAATCAAAAAATATGCAATGAAGTTGGAAGATTGGAGATGTGTTTTGTTCATTTTGTCCTTCCCTTTAGTATTTTTTAATTCATTTTTTGAATACAAAAATAACAAGAAGTCCAAAGAACAAACTGTTTGAACTTTTCTGTATTTCCTTCCTTGTTCATGGAAGACCCCAGGAATCACCAAGCATTTGATGAGAGATCAATGTTTTCTGGTATGTCTGTTCTTGGCAGAGTGAAGCAACTCAGGTACGTCAGACCAATATCCTGAGTAAAGTGACAGAACTTAACAGCATGGACAGAGGATAAACACCTCTGAGATGGAAGGACATCATTGACCTACTGCTGTTCTAGATAACTGGCAGCTCAGTCCTAAGAAGCTGTTCTTTATTGCATAAACGAGCTCAGAGGTTGAGAGAGCCATTCGGGCAAAGCCTTATGGAGCAGAGATAGAACAGTTAATGGAGAGACAAAAGCAATTTAAGTAAAGCACAATATCATGTACCACTCCTCTGAAAAGAATTGCAGAGTTTATAAAGAATCATGCCAGCTTATAGTTGATTTCTCAAATAAAAGGCAAAGGAATGGAATGAGGAACTCACCATAGAATCATAGAATCGTAGAATGCTTAAGGTTGGAAGGGACCTTTAGAGGTCATCTAGTTCAATCCCCCTGCACACACATGGTCACCTAGAGCATGTAGCACATGGGTGGCATCCAGGCAGGTTTGGAAGATCTCCAGAGAAGGAGATTCCACAACCTCTCTGGGCAGCCTTTTCCAGGGCTCTGTCACTGTCAAGAATTTTTTCCTTAACTTCCTGCAGAACCTTTGGTGCTTCAGTTTGTGACCATTTCCTCTAGTTCTATCAGTGGCTGCCACTGAAAAGAGACTGGCCCCATCCTCCTCACTGCCTCCCTTGAGGTATTTTTATACACTGATCAGATCCCCTCTCAGCCTTCTCTTCTTCAGACTGAAAAGGCTCAGCTCTCTCAGCCTTTCCTCACAGGGCTTGTGAGGCTTTCCTCACATGTTCCAGGCCCTTGATCATCTTCATAGCCCTGTGCTGGACTCTCTCCAGCAGCTCCACATCCCTCTTATACTGGGGAGCCCAGAACTACACACAGTACTCCAGATGTGCACTCACCAGTATGAGTCGAGGGTGATGATCACCTCCCTCAACCTGCTGGAGATGCTCTTCTTAATGCACCCCAGAATCCGGTTGGCCTTCTTGGTCCCGAGGGCACACTGCTGCCTCATGGTCAACTTGTCGTCCACCTTGATGCTCAATTCCTTCTCTGTAGAGCTGCTCTGCAGAAGGTCAGTCCTCAGCCTGTATTGTTGTCTGGGGTTATTCCTCCCCAGGTGCAGGGCCTTGCACTTGCCCTTGTTGAATTTCATGAGGTTTCTCACCTTCTAGTTTTCCAGTCTGTCCAGGTCCCTCTGAATGGTGGTGCAGCCCTCTGGGGTATCAGCTTCTATTCCTAGTTTCATATCATCAGCAAACCTCCTGAGATGGCACTCCATCTCTTCATCCGGATCATTGATGAATAAATTGAACAGGAGTGTACTGAGGACTGACCCCTGGTGGACGCCGCTAACTACAGGCCTCCAACTGGACTCAGCGCCACTAATCACCTCTGAGCTCTGACATGCAGCCAGTTCTCAATCCACTTCACCATCCACTTATCTCTCTCACACCTCTGGAGCTTGCCCAGGGGGTATTGTGAGGGACCGTGTCAAAAGCCTTGATGAAATCCAAATTTTTGCTGACTACTCCTGAGCACCTTCTTGTCCTCCATGTACTTGGAGACAACAGCCAGGATGAGCTCTTCCATCACTTTTCCAGCGATGGAGTTGAGGCTGACTGGCCTTCTTCCCCTTTTTGAAGATTAGAGGGACATTGGCTTTCTTCCAGTCCTAAGGCACCTCTCTTGTTCTCAGGACCTTTCAAAGATGATGGTGAGTGGCTTAGCAGTAACATCTGCTAGCTCATCTAGCACTCTGGGGTGCATCCGATCCGGGTAAATGGATCTGTGGGTATCAAGTTTCCCTAAGTGCTCTCTAACCCGATCTTCCTCTACCTGGAGCCAGTCTTCCTCTCTCCAGGCTTCTTCACTTGTGCCTAGGGTCTGGGATTCCAGAGGGCTGCCCTTGATAAACACTGCAGTAAAGAAGGCATTCAGCAACTCTGCTTTTTCTGAGCTTATCGTAATCAGGGCACCCACTCCGTTCACCAACAGACCCCTGTTCTCCCTAATCTTCCTTTTGCCATTGATATATTCGGAAAAGATCTTCTTGTTATTTTTAACAGCACTTGCCAGATTTCATTCCAAATGTGCCTTCACTTTCCTTGTTGCATCCCTGCATTCCCTGAGAAGGTTCCTGTACTTCTCTCAAGGGTCCTGTTCTTTCTTCCACATTCTGTATACTCTTTTCTTCTGCTTGAGTGTTGCTAGAAACTCCCTGTTCATCCACGCAGGTCTCCTGCTCACCTGCCTGACTTCTTATCAATAGGGATGCACCTTTGCTGAGCGTGGAGGAAGTGTTGCTTGAAAACTAACCAGCTCTCTTGGGCCCATCTTCCTTTTAGGGCACTAGCCCATCGGACTCTTCCAAGGAGGGCCCTGAAGAGGCTTTCAATTAGCCCTCCTGAATTCCATGGTTATAAGGCCACTTAGAGTCCTGCTTCCTCCTCTTTGGATTATGAACTCCACCAACTCATGATCGCTGCAGCCAAGGCTACCCACTACCTTCACATCTGTAACAAGTACCTCTCCATTTGTGAGTACGAGGTCCAGTAGCGCACCTCTCCTCATTGGCTCCTCTGCAACCTGTGTCAAAAAGTTATCGTCAACACACTGCAGAAACATTCAGGACTGTTTGTGCCTCGCTGTTCTGTCATTTCAGTTGATATCCGGGTAGATGAAGTATTCCATGAGAACAAGGGCCTGTGACCGTGAGGCAACTTTCAGCTGTCTGTAGAAGGTCTCATCAACCTCTTCCTCCTGATCAGGTTACCTGTAGCAGACATTCACCACAGTGTCTCCCATGTTATCCTGCCCTTTAACCCTTACGCACAAGCTCTCAGCTTGCTCATCATCCACTCTCAGGTTGAACTCCATGCATTCCAGTTGCTCTCTCACATACAGAGCAACTCCACCACCTCGCCTTCCCAGCCTGTCCTTCCTAAAATGTACATAGCCTTCCATGAAATCATCCCAGTCATGTGAGCTATCCTTCTGTGTCTCTGTAACTCCAGTGAGATCATGATGCTGGGACCAAACACATATTTCCAGTTCGTCCTGTGTATTCCCCATGCTTTGTGTATTGGTCTACAGGTATTTAAGGGAAGTGTTCCAGCTTGAAGATTTCCTAGTAGGAGTGAAAGAAGACCCTCTGTAATCATATCCTATACACTCTTCACCACTACCATACTCCCACTGGGCACCTTCTGACTTTGGCTGCATGCCATTGATTGCCTGTTTATGTAAAACTCCCCTTAATCCTTCTTGCTTAGTTTAAAGCCCTCCTAATGAGGCTGGCCAGTGATTTGGCAAAGACACATGTGCCCCTCTTGCTGAGGTGGCTCTCATCATTTCCTGCTAACTGGTGGTCCTCAAGCAGAGTCCCATGGTCATGGAAACCAAAACCCTGTTGCCAAGACTAGCTGTGCAGTCAGTTGTTACTCACCATCTCCTCCTTGAATCCATTCCCCTCATTGGCAGGATAGAGGAGAACGCAGCCTGGGCTCCCAGACCTTTGATGCCCCTCCCTAGGGCTCTGAAATCTCATTTGATGTTACTCAGTTTCCCCATGATGTCATTACTGTCCACATGAAACGGTAACAGGGGATAACAGTCAGACTCCTGGATGAGCTTTGGCAGCCTCTCTGCAACATCCCTTATCCGAACCCCTGGAAGGCATAGACCTCTCTGGATAAGGAGTCAGGCCTACAGATTGGTGCCTCTGTGCCCTATATCAGGGAGTCACCCACGACAATCACTAGCTGCTTCTTCCGTGTGCTCCCTTTCTTGAGCAAAGAGAACAACTCTTCGTTTTTTCTTACAAAAGTATATGAGGATAAATTGTCTCTTCTCTTCAGAGTGTCTGAAGACCATGTTTCTCTAGTTTTTTACCATAATGAGGAGATGGATATTGTCAACGTGTGCATTTCGTAGTTCTAGATACATCAAAGATCCTCAATCAAAATTAACATTACTCTTTAAGTTCTTAGAAGAAAGGTAATTTATTTAAATTCTATGGAAAAATAAGGGACAAGAGCTTCTTTTGTCCTATCGGAATTCAAGGCCTATTGAGGTTGATGAGATTAGTTCCATGATTTCCCTCTATGTGATCTTTAGTAAAATTTGTTTAGCTTTACATTGACACGAGTAATTGTTCAGCAGCAGTTCTCCAAAGCAGAATGAGAACAATCTTTTCACAGTTCTTTGTGAGAAGTTTTTACATGTGACAATCAGGACACACCAATTATTTGAGATAGTCCCTATTTTCAAAACCACTACAGTTAAAATAGTGTGATTGCCATGAGAGTTAGCATAGTTAATAAGCAGGGATTCTAGTATTCAAAGTCCTTTACTGAAAGCCAAATGTAGATAAGTTTAGCTACGGTTTGTCTGAAACAATATTTTATAGGTCCAAGAGAATACACATTTAAAAACAACATTTTCATTTCATTAATGATCAACTCACAGACATCAGGAGCTTCAGCTGCAAGTGAATTACCTCATTGGGTCTCTATTGCATGGCTTATGGGACCTTTTTTTCTTCTTCTTCACGAAGCACAATTTGGATGAAGTATGTTAGATAAAACACATTTGTTTTTTTATTTCTGAGCAACCCTTGGTAACTGTGATTTGGGAACAAGTACAAATTGTCTAAGAAAGCTCTTCAACTGAAGTTATTATCTTCCTACTAAGTCCAAATTCAGCATTATTCCTTGCAAGGCATCATTTCCTTAAGATATCTCTTCTTTTTTAACGCTGACATGTCTTGACATGATGGCAGCTGATGATAGGATTAAGGAGGATTAGTCAAGGCAGTCTAGCATCAGAATAAAGCCCTGACCGGGAACCTGGCCCCTGCTTGCTGATATTGCACAAGTCATCTTGTTATATGTTATGTTATGAAATATAATTATTTTTGTTACATTTCTGGTAAATATAACAACAGAAGACTGAAGGTATTTCAGAGGTATTTCTTAATGCCTCTTGTTAGCAACTGTTTGTTCTTCATAGGGCTTCAAATGTGAATTGAACATCCTGCTAGTGAAGCAGGCCCTATTTCTGTGTGGTGGAGATCACAGTTTCACTGTGCTGCATTCCAGAAATAGCAGGAAAATTTGTCAAGGTTTTCTGTACATCCGATCCCTTTCTCCTACATACAAACCCATGCAATCTTCTGAGGATAGAGAAATGCCAAAATGAACATGGTGATGTAATGATCTGTGATACTGGGGCGAGACAGGAGTGACCCCACATCTCACTACTGTAGTGCATTGTCTGGTTGTTATATGATAGAGCTGTAAGCCTAGTCTTCTCAGGACCAAATACATGTATCCAGATACTACCCCATACACAGGATATCTGATTCCACACAGATTCTGCCAGCTATAAAGGATATCAAGATGTGTGCTATCCTACAGCAGAAACATCCAAAAATAAAGTATGCTCAGTCCCAGATTTATTGCACAGGAGATACTGAACAGCAAATGTAAAGGCTCTAAAAATATGTAGATGATATATCCTATTGGAAAATGTCTGCTCTCAGAACCACATGAAATTTCACTTGTGGGAGATATAGTTAAAAACTTTAAAACATCCCTATGTAAAAAGTTAAGTTTATGTCACAGGTAAGCTAGAGAATGCTATGTGTGTATAGTACAGGATGATATTTTTTGTGTGTTTGTTTTCAAATGTGTATTGATGCAAAACATTTTTTTTTATAAGTTGGAAGTAGTAGAATGGGCAAGTAGCATATTAAGACTATCAGACTTACCTGAATTTCTACTCACATCTAGTTATATTCTTTATCGCTGACTTTGCTTGAGTGCTGACTTTGCATGAGTGCTAACTTTCTGTGTGTAAGGTTAGGTCCAGGCAGTTGTGCTTAAGTGTCAAGAAAAACCTAACTTTACATAATCATCAAAAGTTCTTTTACATAGTTCTCTGGGTTAGGCAGGGAATTTCGTTTCAGGAAGCGTGAGGGAATAAGTCTTGAGGCCCTTCTGTGTTGCTTGCACAGCCTCAAAATCTACTTGTAGCATGCAGTCTTCATCCCCATATGTATGAGAATATGCATGGAAAAGTATATTGATGTCATACAAAGCAGTAAGTTTGAGTAGAGTTTGCACTGAGTGAAGGTAAAATGAGATTAGGATCACTGAAACACTAAGGCTGCAGGTCTTCTTTTCCAGGAAGCCCTGGTTAAAGTGGGAGGATCAAGTGACAGTATCATTGGACTGGGACTGGAAAAAAACTGGAATGTCCTAGAACTTCAAGGATATCTGACATTACTGTGTGACTGACAACCTATGTGTGAGGCAGGTGTTCTTCTTTGCAGAGAGTTAAAACGGAACATCACTACATATTGTTCTTAGAATAGATGAGGGAGACAGATCCTTATTTGCTTTGCTTTCTGAAATGTATTTGTGCCTTATCTGTAGTTATCATTAGGAGATGCAAATTTTCTTAGAGATTTAGCTATAAAGAACACTGTAATTTATTATTTGAATCACCATGATAGCAGATGTTTTCAATGCTGTAGTGGCAGTGCAGATTTTATGTCCTTAACACATACCAAGATGGTGGTAAATATTTGTTCATCTATAGCATTGCTCATAGGCAGCTGAGGAATTCAAGGACTAAAATTATTTTTCATTATTCAGAGAAATGGTAATAGCTCCCATCTAGATTACTGTCTCAAAGAGCAGCCATATGCAGTGCTGGATTATTTGCTGGTCTGTGGATTCATTTAGAAACAGGACCTCTCTAATAGCTGATGACAAGCACAGACTTATCACATTACTCGTAAAATATTTAACAAATATACCTGTGACTAAGATTAATTCTGAAAGAACTCATTCCTTTTGTTATTATAGGATTTATCCTTTTAATTGCAGTTTGATATTTTTGCTGTCTTCATTTTGTGCATTGTTTCACCCATCAACATAATATCTGAGCAATTTCCAGATACTGATAATAACAAGATTCAATTTTTGAAAACAGTTGTTCTCAATCTTTTTCATATTGAGAACTCCTAAAAATTTGACAGTAGAGTGGAGGGCTACTTTTAAAACATTTTTAGGTTACTGCAACCCAAGTTGGAATTTGCCTTACTTTAAATCGCTTCTCCTCAGTTTTTCAGAAGAAATTCTTAAATCCTTGAGGATACACACACCACAGGCTGTCATCTGTTGTCAACGTGGGCTACTTAGAGCTCCTGGACATGTTTGAGTCAGGCAGGTTGGTTTTCCTTTGCGGGTGGAGGATAGAAATCTGCAGAGTTCAATGCTGTAGGTGTTATCTGGGGTATATTTAAAAGATTTTGCAGTACAAAGATTTTGAGTAATCAAAATGGATTTGTCTAACTCTGCTGGCTATTGAACAGCTGTAAAGTTAAGTCTTGGCATCTCAGTCACTTCATTTTAGATTCTTCGTGCCCCTCAGAGGAGCCTAATTGATTTTGTGTTTGCAGTTGAAACAGTGTAAGTATACACCAACGAAATAAAGTAGTTAAGCAATATTACCCAGCACCAAACAACACATAGAATAATGCCGGATACTCATGTGTCCAAGACATTCCTAAAAAAAAATATTACTGCCAGACTATTGTTTTCAGATGTTTGTATACAAGGCTGGGAGGCAAAAGAAATAGGTCTAAAATGCCAAGAGGTTTTTTTGCTACCATTATTTTGGAGTACAAAATAATGAAAGAAACAAACAAAACCTCTATACAAAATAAGGCTAAAGCTGCTGTGAAAGAAATACCCTGATCAGAAAACAGAAAGGAAAGGAAATCTATATAGATTTACGTGTTATAAAGGAGATATATTTATCAGGAGATTTTTTAGGATAAGTTCATACTTGTCTGTGTTTTTAATATAGAAAAGAAAACTGATACCTACAGCACCAGAAAACAATAATATTTTCTTACTCATATTGTACTTGTGTTGAGTGTGAATTTTATATAACTGCAAACCTGAAATGAAGAACTATTTCCTGTCTTGATTTTGAGATGTGAGAAATCATCTTTAGCTGAGATAAGATACTTTATTAAATGTTTTCAGCTTCAGAAGAGGATTTTGAATAGTTCATGCTTATTCTAAGACTAAAGTAATTGAAGAGAAGGTACAGCTTAATGAACAGGATCTCATTTTCTCTCAGTACACTTTAGGATAACATCTGTGCAGTACCTCAAATGTAACTGTGTATTAAGTAGACTGTGTTTATGAAAGGTACATCAACAAGTCAATATTGAATTGTTTCCCATTGACCAAAAAATCTGTTAAGTTTATTTCATCTACCTGGAAAAGGATATAGATGCTTCCTAGACAAACACAAATTTCTTGTTTGCATAAGGCATTGCTTTTCACCTCTTGGTCTGTAGGTGACTCTGGGGAGGAACAAAGTAATGTGCTGCACCAACAACCTCCCACATTAAATATTTGTCAAGAGTGCTTCTCTGTACTTTCTTGCTGCAGATATTCTTTAGCTTTTCCATCCTGAGCTCTAATCTGTAGTCCTTCAGTTGTCCCCTCTGCTCGTCTTTGCCCAGAAGTAGCTATAATGGCTGACATTTTGAAAATTGCAGTTCTGCAACAGAGCTTTCATAGAGGTGTATATGGGGATGGTCCTTCAATTTGGGACGTCCTCTGAGATAATAGATTCATATTATGCAGATCTGTCTTGCGTATGTTGCCATGATAGAGCCATGTAGTAAATGAAAGGGCTGTGTTCCTGCATGGAGTTTTTGAAGAGGCCCGTCCTGTTGCATCACGCAGAATGGAGGCACAGTATGACCTTACTCCTGCCTTGGTGGTAACTGGGTGTGCTTCAAAGAGTGTGCTGGAGGGCAGAGGGAAAGGATTGCTAGAGGACAGAGAAAAAACATAAAATTTCTGTTTTTGTGATTGTTTTTGCTGAGACATGCCCATAGTGCCTCTCAAGGGACTCCAGACATTGGACAGTGAGAGAAATCTGAGGTTGGTCACCAAGGTACTATGTACACAAAGCCTCTATATCTGGAAGAATTTCTGAAGATCTTTCACATTTCCAGGAATAGCATTCATGTACCTGTATCAAAGATACCAGGGTATATCTTCCCTTATTAGAATAGCTATCATAATCAGTTTCCACTTAATTAATTAATTAATCAATCATTTCTGCCTCACCTCCATCCCTGGAAAGGTGGTGGAGCAGCTCATCCTAGACACCACCTCTAGGCATGTCAAGGAAAAGAAAGAGATCAGGAGTAGCCAGCATGGATTCACCAAGAGGAAATCATGTTTATCAACCTGTAGCCTTCTATGACGGGATGATGGGCTAGACGGATGAGGGAAAAGCTGTAGATTTTGTCTACCTTGACTTCAGCAAGGCTTTTGACACCGTATCCCATAATATCCTCATGGGGAAGCCTAGGAAATTTGGGTTAGATGAGTTGACAGTGAGATAGATTGAGAACTGGCTGGATGGAAGAGTTCAGAGGGTTGTGCTAAACGTCTCCATCTTATTGGAGGCCTGTACCCAGTGGTGTCCTCCAGCAGTCAGTACTGGGCCTGGTGTTGTTATCCTTGTTCATCGGTGACTTGAATGACAGGACAGAGTGCACCCTCAGCAAGTTGCAGATGATACAAAATTCAGAGGGAGCCAGGCAGGTTGAAGAGTTGGGCAGAGAACAATCTTATGAGGTTCAACAAGGACAAGAGCAGGGTTCTGCACCTGGTCGGGAATAACCCCAGGCATCAGTACAGATTAGGGGTTGACCTGCTGAAGAGCACCTCCATAGAGAGGGATTTTGAAGCCATAGCTGATAACAGGTTAACCATGAGTCAGCAGTGTGCCTTTGTGGTCAAGAAGGCCAATGAGATCCTGGCCTGCATGAGGAGGAGTGTTGCCAGCAGGTCAAGGGAGGTGATCCTGCCCCTCTCCTCAGCTCTGGTGAGGCCGCACCTGGAGTATTGGGGGCAGTTCTGAGCTCTCCAGTAAAGAGGGATGTGGAGCTTCTGGAGAGGGTCCAGCAGAGAGCAACAAAGATGATTAAGGGACTGGAGCATCTATATTATAAGGAAAGACTAAGCGATCTGTGCCTGGAAAATAGAAGACTGAGAGGGAACCTCATCAATATGTACAAATACCTGAGTGGAAAATGTAAAGAGGATGGGGCCAACTCCTCTCGGTAGTGGCCATTGATAGGACAAGAGATAACAGGTACAAACTGAAACACAGGAAGTTCCATCTGCGTGTGTGGAAGAACTTCTTTCCTGTGAGGATGACAGAGCCCTGGACAGGCTTGAGCATGGGGACTGGACTAAATGATCTCTAGAGGTCCCTTCCAACCTTAACCATTCTGTGATTCTGCGTTCTATATCATTTATATCATTTTTTTCTTTCTTTTTTTTGTCATGTGATTGATTTGCAGTGATTTTCATGAATGTGAAATATTTCTTACTAATTATTTAGAAATTTTATTTTTACTTAACTTTTTTTTTAAACAAACAAACAAAATTACATAAAAGTTTATCTTCTTTTTCTAAAGGTGCGAAGGTATGCTACACAGCTTTCTTGTTTAATTTCTACTCATTGTTTATATCTAGTCAATGTCAATGTCTAGTCTAGTCAATACATCAAAGTATTCTTTGGCAGAGATGTTTGAGAAGGGAAAAGATACTTATTTCAAATATGCATTGGATATTCTAGAACTACAGTTTAAGTGCCATCGTAGTATATACAGTCAAGAGAAGAATTCATGCTGTTTTAAACCCATGTAACTCTGTAGAATTCATCTGCACATTAATCTGAGAATGTCATTGTAGTTGATGAAGAATTTGAACACTTTTTGAGTTAGACTTTTAGAAGAGTGAAAGGCATATGCAGAAAATAGCTTCAGGGGCAGACTTATACAGTCCTCTTAACAGTTTCCATAAAGCACAAAGGAAAAAAATTTAATGTAAATATATCCTTGAAAAAATACAGTACTAAGTCAGCTATCAGCTGAAAAATAATGAAAGGCAGTAAGGAATGCTGGGAACAAGCACACATGGGTGGTAATCAGTCTTCAAATCTCCATGTAACCTGGTGGATCAGACCTGTAAGAAAATAGTTATCACTAATAGTTATCACCAATGGTAAGATAAATCTTAGAACATCAATGAATTTGGCAAAAATCTCCTCCTACTTGAGAAAATTGTAGATAAATCCCACTCCAGTATCTTCTGCTCTTTCATGCTGAGGATTTCACAGCAAAGGCAATAGCAAATGTTCTCGAACTGTAGATTTCTCAGGCAACTTCACAAGACTACAGATGACATATATCAATCCATCTGTTGACACACAGAAATTTGTGCTTCCAGTGGTGCACTGCCTCTTCCACAAACTACTTCGGGAAATTTCAAACTTTGTATTGAGCTAAACTCAAATTATGGATCAGACCTCCCTTAAAGACTGATATGAATAAAAAGGATTTGTGTTTCACATTCTTATATAATTTAAGATTACTTATATGCCACCAAAGAGTGCATACATAAGTATTTTTTTTTGCATTATAGTGAGATTGAATTCTGATGTGCAGTCCTAGAATCAAAAAAAAACCAATAGATACATGTGAAAAGTGTGGAAGAGGGACATCCATGTTAAATAATTTATCAAATGAATTAGACTGGCAATAAAGCAGTAGAATTTGCCTTAATAATTTTATTAATGGATATGGAAGACAGAATCTTTCTAACTGATGGGAAGTCAGACAAGCTGGTCATTTTGATCTTTGTCACAATCAGGAAACATTATAAATAGAAGAATGACCCAAATTGCAATGGGAAAAATACTATATATATATAGATATAGTAAATCAAATACAAAATATATATACTACATATATATAAATATAGTATTTGATTTACAAGATTTTCAGTTCATGGTATACAATAAAATAATGGTGAAGTACTACCTCAGATGTCCAGTATCAGTATATAGGATGTTAAGGATGAATTATTTATGGCCTTTCTTTGGTCTATTCTAGGGAGTACTTAGACTATCATTCCAAGGGTCCACAGAGTTGACGGAGAGGAAGCTCGTGAAGTTCAACAAAGGCAAGTGCAAGACCCTGCACCTAGGGAGGAATAATCCCCTGCTCAAGTACATGCTGGAGGCTGACTTGCTGGAAAGCAGCTCTGTGGAGATGGACCTGGAGATTCTGGTGGACAGCAGGTTTCACGGATATAGTGGTTGGACTTGATCTCAAAGGTCTTTTCCAATCACAATGATTCTATAATTCCTCTATGCTTGACACAATTTCACAAAAGCATTTAACAGATACTTTCAAATATTAATTTTATCGCATATTTTAACATCTACATATATGTTATACTATGTAGAAAAGGATACTTCAGGAATGATCACCATGGAAATCAGTGTTAATTGACTGTAGTAGGAGCAGTGAAATTATTTGTATTTGAGGAATTTCAGCTTAAGAACCCAAAAGTATATTCATGCAGCATGAACGTTAAAATCTTAAACTCATTAAATATAAAAATTGAAACTTCTTAGAAGCTTTGAGCTTTTAAAACTCCTAGCATGTGCACATAGTGGGGATAATTAATCTTGTATGTGTAGAACAGTCTTAATTTTGAGCTAAGGAAGATTTTGGCATTTAATGGGTTTCATTATTTAAATATAAAAAGGAAAAAGTAAATAGAATGAGAAAATGAGTGTTAAATGTGTATGAAATTGTGCAAAATTCCTGTACGTGCCTAGAACTTTTTACTGAAGGAATACCACAGAACCACTGTGGAACTTCCTTTCAGTGACTTTATGCATCAAACAAAGAGCATTTAGTAGAAATATCAGGCTTGATAGTCCACAAATACTATTTTAGTCAGCTACAGTTCAGCTTGATACTTTCTTTTACTTTTCTGAAGAATCTGAAAAAACTTTCTTCTGGGAATTTGTGTCTATGGTAAAGTTTCAGTATTTTTAAGCTAAGGCATTTTGGTGTGAGATAAAAACTTATACGGTTTACTGCCTAATTAATATAATGTGATTTGTGACAGATGCTGATCTTAACTGCTGAACCACAGGTGAAATTTTCATTTTTGTCTAGTTGTCACTCGAAAGACAAAGCAACCAAGATAAATCAATTTCATTCTATACATCTACAAGCAACCTCCTTGAAACTTTCTTTTTCCTTCTACTTAAGACATTTTAATCTAGTCTATATTTTATTGATTCTTTTGTTTAGTTACATGGATATATTCCTTGATCTATGTGCTTGCTTACTCACTTGCTACTTATTCTAGCATTCCCAGAACTGGCAAATAAAGTACAAGCTGAGTCATCATTTCCACTGTGTCTTAAAAGAAAAATACCTGACCCTTGGTGTATGATATTTTATTTTCAAAAGAATATGTAGATATTTGAATGAAAACAATCTGGACTCAACGTATTGTGTCTTCTAATGGGACCCTGTGACCAGAACAACCTTCTAGTTGAAACATTTCCTCCTATTCATCTTCTGACTGAGAACTCCACTTAGTGCCTTTCTTTAGCACCTGCTGAGAACCTGTGACAACAGCGTGGGTGCATGAGGAAGTGTGGGGAAAGGTTAATGAATACCCTAGGCTCTGTTGAGTACCCTAGGGAAAATGGTGTTGGTCATGGTTTGTCAATGTATATGTAAAAAAGATTGTAGAATAACTTTGCTAGTGTGTTCACAGGTGACAACGTGAGGTTGTAGCTGACTTAAAGATTCTCCACCAGATTCCATTCTTCTTTGTGTTTGTAATGGCATGATTCATCTTGACAAGAATACTATTTTGGCCTCTTTTTTTTCTCCTGGAGAAAGTTGTGTCACTTCTCCCTTTGTTTCCCATTTTTTTTTTTCTTTTCTCTCACTTTCTCTTTCCATTTTTTCCTTCTAAAACTTGTGTTTTCTGTACTTTCTCTTTTCTGGCTTTTTTTTTTTTTTTTTTTTTTCAATTTTAAAGTGTATGTGTAGATTCTTTGTTCCTCTCTCTTTCCATGATATAAAGTCCCTTCTCTGGATAAAATTCACTGAGTATTCAGTATTTATTTTCCATCTCCCTCATCTCTCACAATTATACATTTCCCTAGGTAGCTAACACTTCTCTCTAAGTCTTCATGCCCACACAACCCACTTAGTATTCAAGTCCACGAGAAACAGCATTTAGTGACCTACCATGCTATTGTGCAAAGCCAAATAGCCAATGCTTGTGTCAGATATAGGCAAAAATGCCTGGATGCTATATCTTTTGTCACCTCGGGTATGTCATATTTCTTCTTTGTTTCATCTGTAAAACAGATCTAATGCTACTAAATTTCTTTGAGATTTATGGAAGAAAAACTCTGTAAAAGCTGGTTTGTTATTTTGTGTCCTCATTTTGCACTTTATCTCTTTCTAGTTAAATTTTTGAGTATCTGAAGTAATGTAATATTACAAAGAAAGATGAATTAGTTGTTATGAGGTTTGTCTTCCACAATACATATCTGAAAACTGAAGGTGAAAACTGCTTCTCTGAGTCTTTGCTTTTAATATACGTGGTTCAGCTATTCAGAGGTCAGCTATGAATTCTGGTAATTAGTCAAGCTTTTGTCATGAGATTTATTTCTGTAAATAGTTAGGAAACAGTGAAACAGATGTAGACTATTTGAAAAAATAATATCAACTGAATTCTTTCTAATATAGTGTTGGGTTGTTTCTCCTTCTAATCCAATGAGATACATAGCTGTACCCAAGAGGAATGACCTAGATACAGACTCCAACTGACAAGCATTTTTTAAGAGAAAGGAGATTCTATTGCATGCCAGTGATCGGCACTGAACTGCACTGAAGAACTAAGGGTGTAATTTATACAAAAAATCACTAAATAAGGGTTTCAACGTACTGTGGTTTTTGTTTGTTTGTCTGTTTTTGTTTTTGTTTTTGTTTTTTAAATATTGTACAGAGAAACCACTAAAAGCAGGCCATATATGGCTTAATGGTCTCATTCTGCTTGTCTTTCATTTGATTTATCTCTACTTTTCCAAACAGTATTCTCTGGATTTTTGATTTCTTGTGCCAGGAAACAAGGGGGAAAGGAAAGGAAAGGAAAGGAAAGGAAAGGAAAGGAAAGGAAAGGAAAGGAAAGGAAAGGAAAGGAAAGGAAAGGAAAGGAAAGGAAA
>NW_020454228.1:1790074-1822856 GCF_003342845.1 Nothoprocta perdicaria
AGAGAAGAGAAGAGAAGAGAAGAGAAGAGAAGAGAAGAGAAGAGAAGAGAAGAGAAGAGAAGAGAAGAGAAGAGAAGAGAAGAGAAGAGAAGAGAGAAAAGGAGTACAATTGAGGTGGAATTTAGGTGTTTACTTTCAAGACCATAACTTATAAACCTATTCACAAACTAAACCTATTAGGCTTATGTATTTTCAATTTGAAAAAAAGGTGCAATTCTGCTACTGTGTGTGCACATAGTAATATCACCTGGGCTAAATAGACCATCTCGTTCATGACTTGTGGGAATCTCAGATAGGACTCACAAAATTTGAGTATCCTTGTGTCAAGCCCTTTCGGCCGCCTAATCTGTGATGTGACCAAGAATTTGAGTTTATCCCAACAGTACTGACCACTTAAAACTCATATCCCAGAAAAAAAAAAAGTGCCTATATACTGCCTAGATACTGACATATCCTAGAAAAGACTGCCTATCCCAGAAGCTGCCTACTAGTGTTAGGGCATGAATGCACAGGGAGTGAGATGTGGATTCTGGTCCCTGCTATTAGGTGTACACTACACTAACAAGTTAAATTTGCTCTTATTTGGTCTTCTGGCCTAAAGAATTTTGCATTCTTGATTGCACACCTTCAAAGAGATTTAGAGAGATGTCTTGTGTTGTTCTATAACAGCTGTGAATTTGAATGTCTTTAAAATGAAGACAAATCAGACCTATACTTCATGTATTCCTGCTGAGTTGTCCAGACAGTAGATTGCTACTCAAAAGGCAGGGAACCACTATCACTTCTAGAAGTCTCTTATTTGCCTGTGCTGAAATGGATCCCTTAGGCAGCTCAGCTACAGAAAATTATTTTCTACCCTGTGTCCAAGCCACACAGAACCATATCTTAGGACTGTAAACAAGGATCAGTGCTAAAGAAAACTCCCCCCTTAGACTGTCTTTAGCTTTGGGCTCAGTCCTCCCCCTGCCTTTGTTGATGATTATGAAGTAATACAATCACTAACATTGATCATGAAAAGACAAATTAACTGAAAGGGAATAATGTGAAAGCTATATGTCATGGCAATTACTCATGTGGAGGAATAATGTAGAATACAATGCTTAAAGAAACAGTTGGATGAAATTAATAGATACATGCATATTTTGAAAGAGCGTTTGAGATCACACCTGGCTAAAACACAAATCCTCAGAACACACTGCTCTTTCTGATATAAATATATACATTAATTATCATTAGCAGTTTTAAATATATTTACCTACCAGTAAAAAGTGCCATTTGCTCTTTAAATGTCAATAACTAGAAAGGATTATCTGTTTGCAATTTGTTTCCCTCAAAACTTTGATTAATTCACAAAATCTCTGTTTATGCCAAAATGTTTTCTTCTTTGCAGAAGCCATGACTTCATCTCTTCCAAGTCTATCTGGTTTATTGTCAGATAATGTTTGAAAATATTTCTCAGCATCATTTTGAAGAAATCAAATGTAATTAGTACAAATTATTTGTACTCTGGAAATGGTCAGCACAGTGATTTTTCAAATAAGAAATGAGAGGTAGACTTAATCTTCTCTTTGCACACTAAAAAAATTGAAAAAAAATCACACCGATTTTGCTTCTTCCATAGATCAAATATTGAGGTTCATTTTATTAAACTTCAATTGTATTAAAGAAAGACAGATGTCTAGTTTATATTTCTTCTACAGACAGTCGAAATAAAGACAAAAAATGGCCTCCACAGGGCAATTTATGCCATATGCCTTAGGCACTGGACTGTCCATCCTTAAGTGCCTGTACTTTTCTATCGAAAACAGATCAAATGTTTAATTCTAGAAGAGTAAAGTTAAGTAAAATAATATTTTCATAAGGCTTTAGTTTTGTACTGAATTCACTCTGTGGACATCTTGGTGGCCCCAAAGCATCAGATTTCAGGAATTAAATTATACAAATCAACATTTCTACATGCTAGAACTAAGCAAAAAGCTATCAGTGGCTGGAGGCATGGCATTGGGATTCTTCCTATATGTTTGTCAAACACTTTGTGCCATCCTGTGTGCATTACATACTTAATAAATGTTAAATATTACTTTATTCTCCATTTTACATACTCAGAATTCTTTCTGGAAAAAAAAAAGTGGTGGCTGTTTTCATGTCCCACTGACTGCAAGGCTGTATGGCTAGATGAAGGCTAGTATTTCTACCAAAATCAAATACTGACGTTTTCGTACATTCATTTATTTATTGTGCATGATGTTCTTCATTTTCTCCGTACAACATGGGCTTGAAGGTAAGATAGCAATGGGGTTTTTATGCTCAGATTTTTGTATGCATGCTTAGAGATGTTCATAGAATGGTAGGTGGTTTGTTTATAGTCTCAAAACTAGGCCATAGCTCAGCAATTCACCTCCCTCTGTTTAGCAACACTTATTTTAAATCCATATTTAAGTCCCCTTGAACATTTGTATTGGGAGCCCTGTTAGTAATTGTCAGAAATATGTTCCTGGGCTAGATGGGCTTTTGAACTGACCAGCATGACTGTTGTATCCTCAAGCACTTTTCTAAAATAGGACAATGAATTGTTATTATATAGACCATGAGGACCAGCTATTAATGCTCTATAACTCTTGCTTAGCAAACACAAACAGTGCAGTTCAATGACTGCTCTTCTCAGAAGAAACACTTCATTGTTTCCTAATTTTTTGTTTTTCTAAAGAAGTTTGTAACAGCCTCTAAAATTTGTTGTCTAAGGCATCACTAAATGATGAATCCTCTAAATCTGCCATGCAAAATTTGCTGTCTGTGGACCTCTCTCACTTTCTTGGTTTTGGTAAAATCTAAGAACAGTGGTCTTCTGTGAGATACTGCCTTCGTTTTATGTGTAGACAGAGATTGGAAAACTGTATAAGAAGGCACTTAGCCAACTCCATTAGCAAGATCTAAAGTGAAATGGATATTTAAAAATGCAAATATTTTGATTTAAACTTCAATTTACTCAAGTAAAATGTTTAGTACAAAAAACAATCTTTCTAATCATTTTCCTAGCTCTACAGCCATGAATCAAGTCCACCAGTGAGTATGTGCATGTGTACATTCCAGGTACCAACTGTTGAAATTTTATGTTGGCTGGCTGATGCAAAAATGTAGCTATGATGATGATTTGCGATCTAGCTTCACATCTTGAGTAGACAGTAGATATCTTGGGAGTGACATCTCATTCTCAGGGATTATGAGTCATTAAGTAATCACTTGGAAAACACAGTGTACCTCTTGCTTCTCAAAGTGGTATTCAGCATGGTGCATACTCAGTTAACCAACCTTAAAGCAATACTTTCCACTCTCCTAAATCACTTCTCCCCTTCTAAGTTTGTAGAAAAGGCTCATTTAACTACAACATGATTTTAAACGCAGAAAAGAGCCTGAGCAATAAAATTGGGATTCAGATCTGAACTTTGTCAAAGGATTGAGGGATTTGGTCTGCTGCCAAATGCTACTTTATGGTGGCTCTGCTGATACAAATCAGTTGGAAAACCATGAGATACAACTCCCTCTTGACTCCTTCTGCAGAAGGAAAGCTGTGGACCGTGGGAATAGCTGGTGAACAGGGAGCGTCAGCTGGTCTCGTTTGCTTTAGTCATCTTCTGGTGGTCTGGACATGAGTGCATGTAACAAAGCAGCTGAGGTATCTCTGATTTATGCTGGGTTCTGCTTGTTCCTGAAGGAGGAGAAAAATTAATTCCCATACTGAATCCACTTGTAACCAATACTGCCTAAATTATTTAAAGCAGAGATTTACATGCTATTTTTTGTAGAATATCATGCTAGTGGGGCAGGTATCTGCAACAGCAGTATGAGTAATGAGAACAGTGGATCTGGGCCAGTGTCTGCTTGCGCAGTGATCGAAACAGCTTGAGCACTATTAATGACACAAGTATTTCAGCTAATAACTTTTAATAGCTCTCCCTTTGCAGCTGAAAAATCTTGCAAGTTTGGCGCCTAACCCATGACTGGTTTGTGTTCTGCAAACGTAACATGATATTCAAGGTTGAGTCAGAATTCCTTCAAATGTAGGGATTTGTTCTTGACTCAGCATTGCTAAAAATATTCCATTCTCCCTTTGCTTATTGGCATTTTGCTATACAAGTGGAAACGCAGGGCAGAATACTGACTGATTTTTTTCCTTGCTTAATTTTCCTGCACCACCTGATTTAGCAGATCAAAGAAGAACACTATGTTCAGCTAGTGTGACTTCCTACACAGGAAGGACATGGGATTGCACCGGGTGAAATCATTCAAGAACTAGACTATCTGTCTAATTGGGTAGCTTTTCAAAAGCTTCCCAAAACTGAGCTAAAAGTATTAATAACACACACTTTTTTTTTTTGTATGTGTGTATGTGTGATTTTTGTCAGAATAACTTCATTTTCTACTTCCACTCTATCATCATGCCAAACTCTTGTCTGTCAGATTGAATATCGTAATCAAATTGCTATTCCCTAGTGATATACTAAAGACCTTATTTAACTCTGCTCATGCCTTTTGTTTTCTGATAAGCTAAATCACATCAGGTCTTTGAATCATTCATAATGGGATGTGCCTAATTCCCTGTCAGTGTGTGAAATACCAGCAGTAGACAACATCCTGGTGCTAATTATGGAGGCACTTTCCACTATTCACTATTCACTATCATTGCAAATTTTTTTCTAATTCTTATTTTCCAAGATGTAATTCCTATTCTATAAGGATGACATTTAGATTCCTGTCCTGTTTGAAGATTATTCCATTTCAAAAAGCAAACATTTTGCCTGAGACCTCTTTTATCAGCTTCTTGTCCTCTGCCAGCACAAGTCTACCCACATGCTGGGGTACAGTGTTTTATCAGTAAAATCTTCATGCTTTCTTCTGAGTCATCAGTGTAAACGTGACATTGTATAAGGACAAGGATAAATTACAGGAAAGCCAAACAAGGACACTGCCACTTAGCAGATTCATTGTTTGCAGTTTAGAACCTGTCTTTCAGCTGTTTCTGTGATGTAGAATATGTCATTTATGGAACAGAGGTAGCCATTGAATAACATAAAGCTCCCACATTAAAATTACATCAGTTCCTCTTTACATTTGAAGTACAAGGTCCTTCATGGACCTCAACAAAGGAGGTCCTTTGTTGAAGGGCCAAATTTACTTATTTCTGGCTGGATGTGAGGGGCAAACAGCAATATGCCAGGTTGCAGGCATGAAGTTTTGCAGTTCTTTTCTTGGGTTGCTATGCATGCCGTATAAGTTGTGTATCTTGCTACAGATAGTGCTTTTGTGTGTGTCTGTGTGTGTGTGTGTGTTTTTCTACAGGATGCTTGGAAAATTCTTGCTTACTATCTGATTCAAAGTCTACTGTGAAGTTACTCAAACTTTCTTTCAGGCTTTGCTGCAATGTCCGTGCTTCCTGTTGACTGGTGGAGAGATGCAGCTGGTTCTTGAATGGCGTGTAAAACCTCTAAAATAGCCCCATGGAGAAACTGTCTAAAAGTGTGCCTATGCTATAGATACTGTGTTCACACTCAAGAGGTCTCATGTTTCAGTTGGGTTCTGCTTAGTAAATTCATGTGTACATTCCTCTAGAGTCGAAACCAGGGTGGATTTTATTGAATGAATGGTGGGAAGAAAAATTCCATTCACAGAAAAACCTACATCAATTCACTGTAAACTCCTTCCTTATTAGTGACATGATAAAGGATCAAAGGGCCACTGCTATATGTTTCCTGTGTCATTTTGTACTGTAAAAAAGATAGATGGTCATACTGTAGTACTGAGAAATGTCTGGCTTTTACATGAAATTTTTGAAGGAACACTTGGAGTAGGTTTGTTTTATTGTGAAAAGATCTGTCTCTGAAACCTATCAGGAATCCCTCATTACCCAGGAAAAGGAGAGACTTTGTAGCCTGCAGTGCCTTACATTTAAACTTTCTGCTTAAACTCTGCACCGGTGACTGGCGACATTTATTTTGCTCTGTTTTAACACATGCTTCCTTTCAGCAATGCTGTCTGCCCATCAGGAATCAAAGCAAATCCAGATGGCTCAAGAGCAGATGGCTTATGGTATAAGAAGCAAGGGGCAGATTCAGCCATACAGCATATAGCAAGTTCAGAGGAGTGCTCTTCTTACATCTAGAGATTTTGAGTTGCTTAATAATATTTTTGCTTTGCTTTGCTCTTGTAGGTCTGTGAGAGGTAGCATAAAAGAGCAAAGCTAGAAGGTGCTGTAGGAGGGAAAGTTCAACACGCTCCACTTAAAGCAAAGAATGAATTTCTCATATGATAAAAAGGCACTATGAAATGAGTACAAACCGAGAAATTTCACAGCTATTTCAAATTTCTGCTTTGCTTTGAAGCTTGAACCTTGCTCCTGGAGCAGTGTTGGAGGCAGTCATGATGCTACCAGGAGGGAAGAGAGAGGGAGATCTAGTAATATCACAACAGTTTCCTTGAGATATGACATTTGAACAAGAATTGTAACATACTAGATTTACTTTACATAAATCATTATAAAAGTTGTTAGCAAAGAACTCCATCAAGGCTAATGAGCTCTGCTGAGAAACAGGCAGCATTAATTCAGGTAAAGCATTCTAGTCGTGTGGTATTCTTTCAGTCTTAATTTCATAATTCAGCTATTGTACTGATTTGCAGCAGCTGAAGATCTGTTGCATATAGTTAGCATATAGTTAGTCTTTGGAATTAAATCATTCAGAAAGTAGTTTAACTACATTCTGTGTATTTATGTATATGGAGTGTAATGAACAGATTATATTTCCTTTTAATGGTTCTTTATTGCAGTGTCTATGGGAGAGAATTCCTCCTAGAGATGGTCTAGTTATAGATCTAGCTTCTCACAGAAAAGGGCATTGACTGTGGAAATTGCAAGCACTTTCCTTCAATATCTTTTTCCGTTGTACACATCAGAAATAATAAAGCTTCCTGTATCAAAACATTTGTTTTTTCAGTAACAGGAAAGACAGATTTTCAATTATTTTTATTTTCACTAGGTGCATTGAGATGCTAAAGTGACAGTGGTCAGATAGGGGCCTCACTAGTTGTAATTGCTTAGTTAGGGAGAGACAGGCTTCTCTTCCAGATGGTTCAACCCCCACAGCTACTAAATATTTGGCCTTATGACAAAGACTAAAGCCATTTGGGTGTTATTTGCAGAAGCATAACACTCCGTGTCTTTTCTGCCACAAAAAATCTACTTATATCTAAAGACAAAAACACATTGGCATGCTTTTGAAAATGAGTGCTGAAAATCACTAGTCTTAAGGAATATGGAATTATTTGCATAGAAAATGCATGGGGGTGTAAGAGCTTGAGAGACAGAGCCACATGGCATGGCTGTTTGCAAGTCCTCCAAGCTTCTTTAGTTCAAATCTCTCTTACTTTCCATAAGAAGTTTCACCTCCTCTGGGCATCTCCAGTTTGTCAAATCAAAAACGTGAGCAAGAGTTCCATCTTTTTTGGATTAGCTCTTAGACACTGAATAACAACTTTCTGGATGGCAGCTTTTTTAACATATTCACAATAAACTGCAATGAAATAATAAAATACTTTTCTGGAGCTCAAGCAATTTTTGTGTGCTATGTGTTGAGGCATGAAGAAGAGTAGATTAATAATATTCAGTAGAGAGATCATAATGATCAACTAATCATCTGTGTGAAACTTCATAGAGCACAAGCATTACTCATTTGTCCTTCATCAAGTCAGATAAAATCAAAATAAGATAAAGTCTATCTTTTAGCTAGGCATCTTCTAATAGTTTGAAGATTTCAAGTGAGGAAGCATGTCATACAATCCTTTGTAAACTCTTCCAGTACCTAATTATGGTGCCCTTTTCTTCATTAAGGATTTTTGAATTGGAATTACTATTATTTGCATTGTTGTCCCCAATAGTGAGGCATTGAGACTGCTTCCAGGGCACATCCAGGATATATCTACAAATGACTATGGTGTATGCTAGCAATGGCTGGCTGGCTATATGTAGGCAGCACAAGTGACAGTATCATTGTAAATGCAACTGCACAACTTCATCTGGCTTTACTATTACTCAGAATAGAAACCCTGGGTTGCTGGGAAGTCTCTTAGCTGGATGTCCACCCATACCAAAGCCGATGTCTCTTGACCTCCCTTGCTCGTTACACTTGCTGCTCAGGTGACACTGAAGGGAGGCAGGACCAATTCAAGACTTCTCTGGAGTGTGGTGAAAGTCAGTTGTGCCTGAGAGACGACTCTACAGGTAGAGGGTTTGGGCAAAAAACAGTCTTGTCTTAGGGCTCTTTTTAGGGGGCTTCTACACCTGCTTTTTCCTTGTCTGTGCAAGAGTTTCGACCCACAGCCCCAACCCTGCCCAGTGCACACTTTGCCTACTCATATGGCTGAGATAATACAGCACAACTGACTGGAAGGAGGGATGGGTGGAGAGAGAATGCTCAGCTTCCTCATCCTCCTCTTCCTCTCACGGAATCATAGAATAGTTGAAGCTAGAAGGCACCTCAGGAGATCATTGTGTCAGGTCTTCCCTCCTTAAAATGAGTCAGTCCTAAACCTGCTTTATGCCACAATCACACCTTATTTTATTGCTGTAAAAGAGACAGACTGTGAAGCAGAAAGATCTGTGCCTTTGGCAAGAGATTCTTATTTCTTCATTGCATTTAAGAAAAAATAGATTTACAGTGTTGATTACAGTAACTATTGTGAATGTAAGGAATTTTTGAAGGGAATTTAATAATTAAACTTATTTGTAGGGCTATCAACATGACTGCCTGCACTACAGCCCCATTGTGGAGCCACTTGAGTAGAGGGTTCACAAATATGTGATGAAGTTCACAGATTAGGATATGGCTGAAATTATTATAGATTGGAATAAAGTAGGCAATAAAAATGCAAACACTCTGAAGCATTTTAAAAAGACTAAGCCATAGGGATTTGGAGTTACTTATCTAAGGAGATCCATATGATACTGCCCTTTCCTCAGCTTCTCTATAGGAGTGATAAATCTTCAGTGAACTATTCAGCTTTGCCATTCTGTAACCCCTCCTGAATATTGCCTTAAATAACACTGAAGAAGGCCCATACATCTAGGCATTATTAGACATGGGAATCCATCTGAAATCCTCTGAAATCAACTGCAAACTATAAAGCTGGGTGGATGTTTGGTACCATGACAGTCATTAGGATAAGAATGTTGAATGGATACTACATAGTTAAATCACTGTGCATTGAGTAAAATTAATAGAAATGAAATATGTATTGCATAGCTAACTATGGGATTTTTACTTTGGGTGTACCCTTTAACAAATTATTTTGTATTTTGAACAGTTTCCAATCTCTCTGTTGGCTCAGAACAGAGTAAGCTTTCTGGTTTCAATGATAGCCTGTTTGGCATCAGGTTTCTTCACACCTGAATTCAAAATCTTATCAAATCATAAACCTTTATCAACAGTCTGAGCAGAGCTTTCTCTTCAGTTTTGTAGCGTTACTACTTGCTGGCAAAGCTCACACAAATGACTCCCCTTGAATGCTAATGCCAATTCCACACAAAAGCATTAGATGTCTAATAATGCAGCACAAATGCAGACAGCAATTTTGTCAGAAATGATCACACCATTTATTTATTTATTTATTTGTTGAGGTTTTTTTGTTAGCACCGGAGGTGAGTTGATTCAACATATTATGCATTAACAGTCACGCCGAGCGAAGTGATGAGTCAGTGAAGCTTTGAAGGATTCCTGCAGGGCGACCATATCTGCTCACAGTCATCGCTGCTGTTAATGGAATAAAATGAGCTAGAATATGCACAGGCTTGCTCTCACGCTGGCCAGTGTAGGGCCTTGCCACCTGTCTCAGCATCTAGGGCAGTATTAAAAAAAAAAAAAAAACCAAAAAAACAGGAATGACTAGCAGTGACCTGCTGAAGCACCACGAGAGTTCAATTGCTTCATCCCCACTCGTATTCCCTTGTGTTCCAGAGGAAGGCAAAACTGAAAAAAAGAGAAAATAGGAGTAATAGATTCACACTCTGCTTTCCAGCTGTTATATGAGTGCTAGCTTGTTAAACAAAAATATCACTTTCTTTTTACTTTTTTTTTTTCTTTTCTCCCAGAAGAAATCAATGATCTTTTGATTTTAAAGGTTAAAAAAGCTTCCTCTAGCAAGCATGTGACTTCTGGAGCAAACTTTGGCAATCTGTTTTGACTACTTGTGGAATACTACAAAACTATTCTAAAAAAGCGTTCTCCCTAAACAGGTTGTTGCACCTCTTGCACTGATAGCAGCATTATATTTCAGATTCATGCTGAAACTAGTAGTAGGATCAGCTGCTTAGCCTCCACAAGGCTGTTCTTCTGCTGGTCAAACAACTTTTACGATTGTGTTTGTCATGCTCAATGAAGCACAGAATTTTTTTCTCCATTATTTTTCGCGAGAAACCCTAAGCTCACTATTTCCATTTGGAGTGATTCTTCAAGTTCTGGCTTCAAGTATTTTAGCACTAACAAGATTCAGAGTTTTTGATGTAATGCACATGAGTCATATATCTCAGCTATTTTTCTTCCTTGGGAAATCTAGCCAAACAAGGAGCTTTTTTTTTTTTTTCCTCCTCCTTCAAAGAAAAATGTTAAGTCACTATCTGTAAGGAAAATGTCTAATTATGAAAGTTCACCCTCAGGTGAAGTAACTCTATTCTTGAAAAGCCTTGTGCTTTTACTTGTTAAAATAATAGGTTATCCAAAGGACTGAACTTTTCTTAGAAATAGAATGAAAAGATTGGTTGTTAACCCTGGATTCCAGAAGTTCCGGAGTCTGGTGTGACTCACGGTAGTACAGGATGAGAAGCAGATAAGGAACATAAGGGCACTCTGTTACAACAGAACAATTCATTTTACCTGCACATAGTTGAAAAAAGATACTGGCTGCAAAGAGGCAATTTTCCACTTTGCTTTGGAATACTGCATCTGAAAGCCATTAAGTTGTTATTTACTCTATATTACAAATAGAATGAGGGTTTCCCTGCAGTTGTGATAATCAAAGATCATTAAACAGTGTGATTAGTCAGAAAAGGAGAAAGACAGACAGACATAGGAAGGGCAGAAGGTGAATAAGAAGTGTGATGCAAAGGCACACATTATTCTTGTTATCTTCAATATAAATTACTGTCTCCACAAACATATTAAAAAAGGAAATGAGTTCAAAGCAGAAATCTCAGATTTGCAACTAACTAGTAAGCTTTCCCTATTTCGCTATATAAAAAGCTTTTCCTTCTATTTTTCTTATTTTAATATAAATTTTGTAGTTATTTGCTTGAAAAGAAGAGGCAGTCGCTTGGAGTAAGTTAAGAGTAAGTTAAGTGTACTTAAGAATATAATAACCCTAATATTTAGAACTTGATCAACAGTGCATAGAGAAAGATACAAAAAAAAAAATCAAGCTGGACAATTTGATGTATTTGCATTAAGAAGTTAAGTGAAAAGTCGATATATACCTATTTCTGAAGGGTCTAGTCCTTTTGAAGACAATGGGAACTTTATTTAGGCATTGAAATCCTGAACTATTATCCAAGCCAAATGTTTATCAGCATTAACATACACCTGTGAAATTTTGCTTTGGTTTTGATGTTTTATTTTTTCTTCATTTTTGATAGAACTGGCAAGGAATCTATCTTAGGCTATTTTTGTTACTAAAATATTATTAAGAACTTGAGTTTCTATGTTAAAATTGGAAACATTACCCATTATGCTTGACGATTTGCTAAATCAGGAGCTGTATATTTCAGTATTTGAATTAAGATCAGGAAACATATAAAGTGGTAATATACTTACAAAAGATATACTGCGACTAAAAATACAATTGCTATGTTAAGGCATTTTTCTGATTAAGGAAGACTGCTACAGAGATCATTTTGTTGGGATATATCAGCTCATGGTGAGGTTTCATTTCTATACAGTTTCTTTCTATGCATCCTCAAACTGACACAAACTCGGTCTTTACTTTGCATAGGGTGACATTGTTCCGTAACTCCAAAGGCTGTTGCAGTTGTTTGGGTTAATTTTATCTGCTTACTTACTAGAGCAACAGTCAGGATATTGTTACTCTAGCTGCATAGCTTCTCCAGTCAGATGTCACCTGGAGATAGAGTGAGAACCAGCAGACTAAGCAGCAATGCAGTATGACGATAAACATGGTTCTAAGAAATGTGAAAGTGTTCCTCAAGGAAGCAGCGCTCGGATCAGTGTGACTTAGAGGAACGAGGCATCAAACTGAAGCATTCAATAAGATGCTTTAACACAAGCATAGGATGCAGTCAAGTAGCAAGAGAAGAAGATGTTGCTTGGGGAAACAACTGGACTACTGCTGCGAGCTGGGAACCTGCCCAAACTGAGGTGTCTGCTGCAGGACTGTAGGGCCACTGCCAAAGAAAAGTTTAGCAGAATATTCTAGCATGACAAAGCAATGTATTTTTCCCTAACCTTGTTCTTAGAAATGATTGAACATGTTTTTGGCTGAAATTTTATGCCCACCAAACCAGTTTGAAGTAGACGTGCAGCTGAGGCAGCTTCAGCACAAATGATTGAAATTAAGTTACATTTTAAAATTTTTAAGTAGGTTTGCATGTCTTGAATGTTAGACAGTATTTTTATCCTCACTTATCATTGGATTGAATTATGTTGTATTTCCTGTGTGGTTAGCCTGTATTTCCTATTTGGTGATACTACAAGCAGCACATATAGTAGGGACTTAAATGTAAAAGTAAAAGATCTTATGCAGAATAGCATGTTATTTTTCTCCATATACATTATGTTATTTTCTCTTATTTTGCCTTTATGTTCTAATTACCAGCCCTTTGAATTGGAGCAGGGAATCACACCGGAGTTTAGTAAATCTTCACAAGTGCAGGTCTCCTCATTTTCTGTGTGCAAATCTTGCTCTCAATGATGGGAAATGAATGCCACAGAAAATGTAACATCAAGCTGCTATGAGTAAGCAGATTAATCAGTGCTGGAGGCTGTCAGAGGCAACTTAAAGAAAAGGAAGAAACTAACTTTGAGATTCTTTTCGTGAAGGAGCACATGTTCCTTTTTATCTGCATGTCTGTGGATCAACCCATATATTTAAATGTCATGCCAGATGTAGGGAGGTGTGACCCATTTTATGAGTTGTATCTAGCCAAAAGCAAGGAGGATGGAGGTGGAGAAATGAAAGAAAAAACAGCAGTGATTCCATAGCTCAGATTTCCCTTAAGAAACAAGACTGCTTCCCATCCAAATCTGCTTGAGGACTAGGTAACCAATGTGATCATCCTTCACTGGGTTCAGGATCCTTCCTAGCACAGTCTTACTCCTTTCCCCTCTGCTGTTTTTAGAAAATGAATCATAAAATCACTTCTCCTATATATCATTTGATTCTACAGTTGTTTTCTCATACTGGACTCTACCTGTCCCACAATCAGTACCGAAACTACCAAGCATTCAAAGCCAGTTAAAAAAACATCAACCTCAGAAGACTTCTGGGAGATTATTACTCTTATTGCAGCTAGGACAGATAAATACATCCAAAGATCAATTTTAGAGGTGAGAAATTGAAAGTGATTTTGAATTCTTGCTGTTTAAATGCTCAGAGAATTTTCTGAATTGTATTATGAACACTAGTGTCAGTTACATTTATTTGTCGCTGCGTCTTTGTCTTTTTGTTCTAGTTCCTGATAAGGTTACTAACAGAATGAAGGAAGCTTTCCCATGATACAGGAAGTATTTTTGGTAGAATGATGCTGAAGAGGTCTGTGACTTCAAGTTGAATTTGTGGAAGAAATAGTATATTCTAAAGTACAGGCCTAGGAGAGACTTCCATCATTACCATTTCACAATGGATTTATAAAGTAAGTTTGCGCTGTGATTTACTAGAAAGAAAAAATAAAACAAAAAAACCAAAACATCTATACACTTAAGTTATAATAGAAGTATCCAACTCAGTTTGAAAGGAGAAAAATATGATATTTGTTGTTCTGAGGTGTGAAAAATTGCTTGAGAAGCTGGTGACGGATGCATGAATACCATTCTCTAGAAATCCACATTCGTTGCAAACTTTTAGTGTGTTAGGTATTCCAATGACATATTAGCTAGTATTTAAGAAAATACTAGGGCTTTAAGCAGGAATTTTCTAAATTGACATTAGCCTGAAGGAACTGAAAAAGGCAAATTGAGCCTTGATATATTGAGGGTATATATCAATAAACATTTGTTTTACTCACTAATCAGAAAAACGAGCTCTTTCCAAGTGGATTAAAGTACCATAGAGATAAAAAGAAAGACATGAGCCTTTCTTTCATCTCAGTAAACCAGCTCAGAGATGGAGGAATCTGAAGGCCAAGCATTTGATCACCTATGAGAATAGGATTCACAATACAAAATAAATGTCTTTACAGTATCCATTCATCTTGGAGCACTAGGTTTTGCTCTGTCTTTATCATCTGATTTCAGATGTCCATCTCTAGCCTCTACATAACTGAGAAATAAGTGCACTAAGAATTCCAAACTCTTCCACGAATATTATATTTCTTTTTATTTAATTTTATCTTTGTATTCGTACTGAGACAAGCCAAGAAACAGCTTTCTCAAGAACACAGCATGGAGCTGTCTGTGTTAGCACAAATATCACAGTGGTGAGGCTAGAACAATTGCACCTTTTCCTGCTATGTAGATAGCTGAAACATAGTGCTAACAAGTGGTAATATGGGGCTCTTTAGTATCTGGAACTTTGAAAACAGGTAAGGGTATGGATAACACAGATCATAATTTTGTTTTTAAGAGGACAGAAGGAAAAGATGAACATATCATTTTTCCATCAATAACTCCTCAATGGCCAACTGGAATTAATGTAAACTCATTAGTCTGACAGATTTCAAATATACGGATCCCAGTCCTTCAAATGACTTTGATCTTGGTTGGATGATCTGAAACCTCATTTTAAAGATGTAAGCTAGTGGACAGGCTGATCATTTTTTCCTATATTCTTGCAGTTGAGAGTCTTGTATTTTGTTGTCGAAATATGAAGTGAACAAATCAAGAACAAAACATTGCAATGCATAAAGTAAGAGTGATTTTGATTTATTGAACAGAACATCCCATTAAAGAATAACCAAGTGAAGACTATGTCTGGTACGATTTGGTCAATTTTTTTCCAGTCTTCTTGGCATTATATGCCTACTCTTCTGCTAAGCATGCGCAGAGATTTGTGTATATTCATCATGAGATTAATGGGATTTCTTCTGGAAAAACCCATGCATTGGTTGGCTTGCATAAATGCTGACTGCTCATGATTCTGTGTGCATTTTTTAATGCATAAGAAAATATAGACAAGTATTTTATGCCTACTTACTCAAATGAGACAGATTCCTTTTCCCTTTTTTTAAATCAATGTATACAAGAAAGCAGACGTACTGTCACCTCAACACTTCTAATTTTGCTGAGAACAAAAAATGGAAAAAATATTTCAAATAAACACATCAGTTGTTAGTGTGACTCATGCTTGTGAATAATGGTGATAATCAGAATGGTGTATTGTGTGTCTAATATGGTATCTATTTCTGAAGTAGGTTATTCTTATTTTTTTTAGTTTTTATGTTTCTCCACATGAAGTTACAACAGCTCTATCAAAGTCCCTTTATGATATATCTGCTACAGAAGAGGTGGAAAAATAAGATAAAATTCTGTTTTTAAGTAAAATCTTACCATACTTTTTTCTGAAGGAGCTTTCCACTGGTTCTCGTGGACTTGGAATATATTTCTTTATATAAAATTCTATGAAAGAAAAAGTTGTATGAATGTCTCCTATTTAAAAATGAGTGGAGTGTGCAAAATATCTGCAGTAATATTTACCTCACTTCTGGTGAAAATTAGGGTTTTAAAAAAAAAATTCTTGAAAATAATCTTGCTGTGAAAGGTATTAGCTGGTGCAATTATTAATAAAAGACTATCTCAGAGATTAATTTTGCTTCCAGGGTTATTCATTAGTCTACTGTAGGCTATTCAGCTAAGCACAATCAGATGGAGAGACAAAAAGGAGGGACATGTAGATACACAGAGACACAGACACAAGCACTGCATGCCTTTCTCTGAGCATGTCAAGGTAACAATCTCTGTCCACTGCTATCCAGGGGGAATAAAAAGATGTAACTGTAGTTAGAAGAGGGAGAGATGGGTTCACATGCTACTGCATATCCAATGCAGATGTACATTTTGATTTAAGTAGTCCCTACTAAAATTTTTTTCCCTCCTCAAGGGAACATATAATCTTCAAAAAAAAATGATGAGGACCATTGAATCATGCTGGATTCACAGAAAATCACTTCAGCAGAGATTTTGACTTGTCAATATAACTATAAAAAAAAGAGTAGACATATCATTTTAGTTTTACTTGTTATATACTAGGAGAGGAAGGAAGACACTGAAACTGTTTTGGGATGTTTCTTTTTTCTCTGCAGATAACCTGGAAGCCTGTAAAAACACTTGTACAAGAATTCTTGCATGATATAATAAAAAGTGTCAGTGGTTGTTAATTGTCAGAATAGTGCTTTTATACCAAGAAGAAACAGGAAAATGAAAGGAATATGTGTTAGTTAGTTAAAGAATTTTACTGTAGCAAAATATCAATTCAGTCCTGGTAAGCCTTTAATCAGCTTTCTGCTTGATGTGCCTTCAGTGCTCTACTTGAGATACGCAGTTAAGTGATTGATGATGAATTCAGGAAAGCACAACTGCCAGTCACAAAGAATCAGATCTTATAGTCTCAGGTCTTTTTAGTGCTCATATTAGCTTGGCACCCATGAAAGTCCTCTAAGCAGCAGAATACGTTAAATAACAGCTGTTAACTATTGTCAAGAGATACAGATAACTCCAACAAAATGCAGAAACTGATAAATGCAGGTAGTATACTCATAATACATTCAGCGTAATATAGAACTTCCTCATGATTCTAGATTTATTTATGTGTGAAAGCAAACTAAATTCCCCCCCCCCCCCCGTTTTTTTTTCCATGCAAAACTGAATATTTTACTTCCTTGTTTTCCATTTTCTGTTTTCAGACTACATTATTTATCCACCAGGCCTCCTCTTATTAACTAAAGACATGCTGGAAGAGCAGTGACACCCTCAAAGGCCAAAGTGGCACAGCTGTTTTACATAAGCTCTGCTAAGCTCAGTACATATTGCCCCTGTTTTACACATGGATTAACCAGGAGAGAGAAGTGAAATGACCCTGCCTGAGGTCAGCAGAAAGGGATGATGGAGTCAAAATCAGCAGCGAATTTTCCTGCATCTTGTCTCACTGCTCTCCTCTCACATCACCTGTTGCTCAGAGCTGAGGCCTGGCACACAGACAGTGTATCAAGGTATCTCTACCAGTAGAATTAAATGTCTTCTGTGCAAATACACATGCTGTGTATGTAATCATACACACACAAATACATATGTATCTATTTAAATGTATGCTCCAGTACTACATTTAATTATACCTCAACGTACTTTCTTTGACAGCAGTCCCTAATTAGAGAATTACTGTAAGACAATAGGATGGAGAAAGTATTCATCTTTTTCCCCTGCGGCCTTATCTTTACTTTGCACAGGTCACCGCAGTGCTAAAAGTTTATCCATTGCTACCGTGATTAGAAGGCACTTAATTATGCTTAACGGGGTCTAAAGGAGTTGGGGAAATTAAGTTCTTTTATTTTTTTTTCTTAAAAAGACATTTTAAATCTCTCCAGCATTGTCGTAGTTACAGCTGGCAAGTTTGGGAAATTGATTACTCAGACATGTGTGACTGTGATTCATCAGAGGACTTGAAAAAGAAAAGATGCAGAAAATCTCTCTTTCCCTTCTAACCCCCCACATCATTTCTTTCTTTATTACTTTCTTTTTAAAACAAAGCTGGAACAGCAAAGAAAAAATTTCCTTTTGTGATAGCCATAGGCAGAATAAAGGTTTTTTTCTCATACCTAACCATGACAGATTTATAGATTAAAGATTGAATTTGAAACAATGTTTTTTTCTCATTTTGTTTGCTAACTATTTTGAGGATATTAAATTTCTTTCAAGCATCTTTAGATTCTGGGCAATGTAAGATTTAGTGATGGGCCAGTCTCTTCAGCTTTTCTGTCCAGGATTAGCTAGTTATCAAGTAGTCTAAGGAAAATTAAAAAAAAAAAAAAAAGATTAGGCAATTGTAAACAATCTACCCTTGGAAGTTTCAGAAGACTTTTTTTCCTATCAGTTAAGTCTGCTGGTGCTATGGAACATCAAAAGTCACAGTACTGCCAGAGCCCTAAGCTTTCATTTCCTCTCTGCTAAATGTATGTTTCCCTGATGGATAAAAAATCAGTTCTGCTTTAAAATTTTCCTAAGCTCTAGAACCACTGCCATTTTCAAATGACCCCTCTAAAGGCATTATCATAGTTGACGTATGACAAGGACCTCTGAGTTCTCCAGTCTTGCAAACAGCTCCCCTCCTCCTCCTACTACTACTCTTCCTTCTAGCTCTCAGCCATTTCCTGACTCAGACAAGAACCGTGAACTTTCCCACAGGCGGGCAGGATCCATACTGGAGTTCCCAGTTGGCAGTTCCTAAGTGTTAGCTGTGGGTCTGATGGCAGCTCCCACTCATAAGTGCTGTTCCCTCTGAGGGCAAGTGTAGTGAATAATATAACAACTGGGCAGTCTCCTTGAAGTATTACTTTGCAGGACAAAATTACCATTGGTAAAATATACCTTGTCTAAACCAAAATAAACAATGCCCATTTATAAGATTCCTTTCCATCTGTTGTATGGGGACCTTGGTAGGAAAAATTACCTCTGAGTTTTGCAGAACCTCCCTCTACCAGCCTGTGCCCTTGCCAGACCTGTTATACTGCCCTGGGCATTCCTTGGTGACCCACTACTATTAAACGTAGATTAAGAATCTACTATTAATGTAGATTAATGTAAGATATTTTTAATTGGTTGTAATCCTTTTGACCTCCGGCCTCCCAGCCTGCCACGAATGAGAACCTGGAAATATGCCATTGTACTTCAAGCAGTAGCTGTGGTGGTTTAGAGCCATAAGCAGGGCAGTGTTTGTATGGAGAGATAAGTTTTCCTATTAGACCAATTAATATGGTTGGAAAAAATGGATAGCTTTCAGGAATACAAGGACTTACACAGGTCTGAAATGGAAGCTGCAACCTTCAAACCTAAATGAAAGTAGAGAGCAATTACTCTGATCTTAATTACATTATGTTAATCAGCTAGATTATCAAAAAGAAAAGGTAGCTGGTGTCTATGGAATGGAATGAGTGCACTGACACAGCGAGGACTGAAAAATTACTAGCCCTAGAAATGACCTCTAATTTTCTAAGGTTGTTCAAAGAGCATAGTAACCTTCCAGGGACTAAACCACCAAAAACCATTTGACAGCAATTCATAATTTCAAATGTACTGCAGAAGTTATGTACAAGAATGCTAGAAAACCCAGGAAATAATTTCCTTCATCTAACCATTCCATAACGATCAACTGAACAGGAATTATACTAAAATAAAATGCTCTGAAGTATCACCACACATTTTCCAACAGGATCTAAGACACTTTCAAAATAACCATGACGGACATATAACACAAGAACCAAATAACCTAGCCACAGCTATGCAAACTCTGACCTGACAAAGACCTACTCAAAGATCTTCAAGCATTGAAAACTCTGCTAAATTAAGGTGAACTATCTGCTCCAAATATCTCCTTAGAAGATAAAACAGATGACATATGTGTAAACGGGAATTAGAAAATATATTTTGCTGACCCTTTCCTTGATAATTCTTCCATAGTCAGCCAGAAATTAATTCCAAAACCACTTCTCCCGTTTCAACCTTAGGAAGAAAACAAGGAAAAATATGGGATGTCTCATGGCAAAAGCCCATCTCGGACCATTATATTGACTGCTTCAGGATAAGACTCGATAGAGAAGTAATTAACAAAACCAAGCATCATTGTAAGTTCTTCTTGTCTCTAAAAGAAAGTCTGTCTTAAATCATGAATAATGTGGGCATTCAGATATATAACACTACATATATAGAAAGATGCATATAAAAAACGAAGTCAAGAGAGACTCAACACTATGAGGAAAACAACATGTTTTCTCCACCATGAACCAGTGACTAAACATAACTACATCCTTGTTATAATACCATTGTGGCTACCATGACTATCTCCAGTCCAGCCACCAACCTCCACTCTCTGATGATATCATAGCCTGTCCTCAGGATGCCCCCAAGGTTAATATCTACCTTCTGGGCTTCACCTCATCTATGACAAAAATCATCTTGTTCCTTCCTTTCTGAAATAGCTTCATTTCAATGCATTCCTTTTTCTGACAATAGGCACAGTGTGAGTATAAAGATAGTCCTATAATGATGTGACCGTGTTGTGAGCTACCTCAGAACGAAAGAAAAAAAAGTAAAAAGAAAAAGAAATAAATAGACAAAAGAAAAACAAATAGGAAAAGGTAAGGAATAGGGAGGAAAAAAAGTTTCTATATTATGTTACCATCGAGCTTGTACTCTAAATACCTGGATGATGACTTTATCACTTAAGCTGAAAACCTGAACTTCCTCATTGATTCTTATCACAGATTTAACAATCATGCCTCCATCAAACTCTCCTGAATACCTCAGCACTAGTGCCCTCTTAGACATCCTATCTAATATCATGCTTCATTTTACTAATCATGATGTATAAGATACTCACAGATAAATATGCTTCCCTCCAGAAAATGAGGTTTTTAGCTCACACCTCACTTGCTTTGAAGAGATCACTCATGGAGATCACTTGAATAATTAGTAGAGGTTCTTTATCCAACAGGTTCTCTCTTTGGAGGCAATAGATGATTTTCTTGCATCAAAAGACACTGAAATATCACCAATCAACACTGTTAACCAATGTTAACCACAGGTCCCATTGTTTATATGGGACCTATATAAAAAATCCTTAATGACTTAGCAGATGCTACACTGACAAACCTTTCCTCTCAAATAGCCTCATCTCACTAATTTCAGCCCCAAAAACAATTCCTCATGGACTAATTTATACCAAATAAATGAAACCTGTATTTAAGTAGCAAGCATGGATTGCCAACATATTTTTTCACAGTAGCAGTTATCCTTGGAGCCTTTACAAGACATTACTGCAACTCATCCACTGTGCCATATGCCCTCCTGGAAGCAGTAGCTAAGGCTAAACAACTGTGATGCATTACAGTCAGTAATGAAAGGACAGAGTAAATAATGGACAGAAACACCCATTCTCCAATGAGGGAAAAGTCTATTAAATCAATGTGCTCACCTCAAGGCTGAGATTTTTGGTCCTGCTCACACAGAGAACCTTTGAAACATCTCTCATACACAAGGCCAGCTACTGAAAGGCAGCTCTCATTCAAATAGTAAGAGATTGCCCTGAAGCTTGTTTTCATTTAATTCCCACCTCCCTTCCCCCAAGCCAACCTCCCTAAGCTCTAGGATTGATAAATTTACTTTCTTTCTTTTCTAGGGGATTTAACATCTCTCCTCTTGCTGGCATGCCATCTCTGCTGTACAAGCAGTTGATAATTTTTGTTTCTGATAGTCTATCACCTGGTCAACATAATCAAGTTAATTTTAGCTTTCAAGACTGCCATTTTTTTTTTTAGCCTGAGGAGGGGCCTGTGTGTCCAGTCACTTCTCTGTTGTTTCCAGCTTTAACAGATTGGTATAATGAAATATATAATTGCAAGCAACATACTTGTTTTTTTACTTACACTCTATCATAAAATGGTATTAGTACCCTACAACTTAAAGACAGAGTTACTATGGGTCTTGTAGACTACTGCAGCCACTGAATGTATTACGCTGGTTTAGTGCACACAGGAACTTAAAGGCTTCGAAGTCATCTCTTCAGCTATGGTCAATCTGCAAAATCCTTGGACTGAAGTGCCATTCTGCCAGTTGACATTAATATCTGGTTTGCATGCTGGAAATCGCTGCACTCAGAGCGAAGTCTGTGAAGCCAAATGCACTTTGTACTTTCTGAAGCCAACTGCTGTCAGAAACATGCTCATTGCAGAAGTAATGAGAAATTAATATCCAGCATTTTTTAAGCTTTCCTAAGTAACAATCATAACACCAGTATGAAGTTGGCAAAATTGTTATGGTCTCAAAAATCGGAAAATTAAAGCATAAAACAGCTAGAACCTAAAATAAGAGCATTTATTAACTACCTTATTTCCCAAATGGCTTTATGTTCAGAGACAATATTCTTTCTTACCTCCCGCTGAATTTGACTTTGAGATGTGAAAGTCAGTGCAAGTTGCAGGTGCTCAGTACCTCTGAAGATCAAGTCACCTACCTAGATGATTAAATATGAGGCAAAGGGGAAGATGGGGGGGAATGTCATATTTTCTTTATGCTCCTTACTTTGACATTGTAGCCCAGGTATATGGAGGATTTGAGTAACAGTCTGCTAAATTAATTGCTTCTAGTATTATTCAAGTATTAACTCATAGAACCACATTACCATTCAAAACAAGATTTTATTTTTCTGTAGAGTCCTGAACTTGAGCTTAGTTAAATCAATTAACATACTCTTCTCCATGTGTACAAGTAAGTTGAAAATACCTTACATCTCAGAGGTTTTTCTAGTTACATAAAACCAACATTCAGGAGCTGCAGAACCACCTGGTCTATAGTAGGGGCTGGAGTGTGTCTTACATATGAGCAAGAGGAAAATAGCTTAACTTAGAACAGGGTCAGTACTCTGTGCTTCTGTTGTTGTTGTTGTTGTTGTTGTTGTTGTTGTTGTTGTTGTTGTTGTAGGAGACACTCTTTTCTGAAATGGGCAGTGGCAATATTTTCTTCATGTTGTTGAGAAGGCTTTAACTGTTCAAAAGTGAAGACTAAGAGACAATGTCTGTGTGGTCTAAGGGACAGGTCTCCCACAGGTGGTTTCCTGCCCTGTTTACTTTCCTTCTGCTGTCTTGAGTAAGCAAGAGATTTCTGCCTGTCTCTCCTTTCTGCGGTCCAGGACTGGAGCAGAGCTTTTTCCAGCAGAAGGTGTTTCCAGTTTGGTGTTCAAATACTGCCAGTCCCTGAGCTCTAGAGCCTGGAGAACATAATGCAAAACTGATGTGTTTTGCTTTGTTTTTGATTTTTTTTTTTAATTCTAATTAGTTTGGCTGTCAAGGTTTTCAATAGCATCAACAGCAGTAATTTAACTTCTGTTACCTGTTGTGGGTGGCTTATGCAATGTCAAAATTTTACTTTCATGCACAGCACCTGACTGCCAAGATGATAAGCATTATATAAATTACTAAATTAAACAACTAAATGAGAGTTTTTGCAAGGATTCTCAAAAGGAATTTATTTATTTCCTTGTAATTAGAATTTCAGAGCTGTGATATAGTTCAAGAAATAATGTAATGAGGAGTAAATCTATTAGGATTTTATTTCCTTTCAAAGCAATTTCCACATAAATACTATCTCATTCCAGGAGTGGGTAGATGCCTTAACCAATTTCACAGCCCCTGGTGCTAGACTTGGTGTACACAAAAAGAGAAAATAACTGCCTTAGAAAGCTGCACCTCAGCAAACATTATTTCTCTGTTATACGTTTAGAAGCCCAGTGTCTGACAAGTGACACTGAGGCAAGAGTTGATATCTCTCATGTGTTCTCACTGATTTTACAGTCTCTAAAATGTCTATGGTCATCATCTTCTTCCTCTAAAAGGGTGCTTATAAAGTAAAAACAAACTTGAACTCTTTTTTTTTTAGTTGCAGAGCTGCAACCAGTTTTGAGTTGTTTTAAGATTTTTGAATTGAGAAACAAAGGGTATTTATTATGATACTCATCAATTTACATTGCTGCCACTTTAAAAGTATACTGTCTCAGTGCAAGTTATGGCATTTTCATCCCTGGGCTTTCTGAAATATTATAAATTGGCTGAAGTCTTTTTACACACTGCTACAGCAATCCATCCAATTCTGTTGACCACGCAAGGGTCTACAACATGTTTTAGCTGATGGCATTGCTCCTTAACAGAACTTTACTTGTTAAGACACTGTAGGAGAAATGAACCTGTAAACAAAACCTACTGTTCCCAGATGGCATGGCTTATGACTGTCATCTCCATCTTGTCAGATCGTATTTATTTACTTTAATATAATGTTACAGTAAATACATCATTAAAAATTTGGCATTTATGTAAATAAGAGGGTCATTTGCTGATTGGAAAATTTTTCATCACCTTGTATCAAACAAGTGAAAGGTCAGTTAGTAGCTGTAACCACAGTGATAAGGTGAATTAATTCACTAAAATTAACAGGGTTAAGGATTATTTAGGCCAGCTGGGCACATATAAATCTATGGGCCCCTATGGGATGCACCCAAGAGTGCTGAGGGAACTGGTGAGAGTTATTGCTCAGCCTCTCTCCATCATCTTTGAGAAGTCATGGAGAGCGAGGGAGGTGCCGGAGGACTGGAAGAAAGCCAACATCACTCCAGTCTTCCAAAAAGGCAAGAGGGAGGACCAGGGAAACTAGGGAAACTGCAGACTGGTCAGCCTCACCTCTATCCCCAGAAAGGTGATGAAGAAGCTCACTCTAGAAACCATCTCTAGGCATGTCAAGGAAAAGAAGGTGATCAAGAGTAGTCCGCTACAGTCACTACAGTCAGTAGTCAAGATTCACCAACGGGAAGTCATGTTTGATTAACCTGACAGCCTTCTATGATGGGATGACTGGCTGGCTGAATGATGGGAAAGCTATGGATATTGTCTACTTCTTGACTTCAGCAAGGCTTTCGAAATGGTCTCCCATAATATCCTCTTAGGAAAGCTCTACATGTGTGGCCTGGACAGCTGGACAGTGAGGTGGATTAGGAACTAGCTGGATGGCAGAGCTCAGAGGGTTGTGGTAAATGAAGCCTAGTCCAGTTGGAGGCCTGTAGTGTCCCCCAGGGATCAGTACTGGGCCCAGTGCTGTTTCAATTTGTTCATCAATAACTTGGACGAGGTCACAGAGTGCACCCTGAGCAAGTTTGCAGATGACACCAAGCTGCGTGGAGTGGCCGACACTCCGGAGGGCTGTGCTGCCCTCCAGAGGGACCTGGACAGACTGGAGAGCTGGGCAGAGAGGAATCTCATGAGGTTCAATAAGGACAAGTGCAGGGTCCTGCACCTGGGGAGGAATAACCCCAGGCACCAGTACAGATTAGGGGTTGACCTGCTGAAGAGCAGCTCCACGGAGGGGGTTCTGGGAGTCCTGGTTGATACCAGGTTAACCATGGGGCAGCAGTGCCCTCGTGGCCAAGAAGGCCAATGGGATCCTGGCTGCATCAGGAGGAGTGTTGCCAGCAGGTCAAGGGAGGGGATCCTGCCCCTCTCCTCAGCTCTGGTGAGGCTGCATCTGGAGTACTGTGTGCAGTTCTGGGCTCCCCAGTATGAGAAGATGTGGAGTTTCTGGAGAGGGTCCAGTGGAGAGCAACCAAGATGATTAAGGGATTGTAGCATCTGTTTTCACAGAATCACAGAATCACAGAATATTTAAGGTTGGAAGGGACCTCTAGAGATCATCTAGTCGAACCTTCCTGCTCAAGTAGGCACACCTACAGCATGTGGCACAGGGCGGCATCCAGGCAGGTTTTGAAGACCTCCAGAGAAGGAGACTCTGCAATCTCCCTGGGCAGCCTGTTCCACTGCTCTGTCACCCTCACAGGAAAGAAGTTCCTCCTCACCTGGAGACGGAACTTCCTGTGCTCCTGCTTATGGCCATTACCCCTCGTCCTATCGCTGGCCACCAGTGAAAACAGCTTGTCCCCTTCTTCCCTGCATTCTCCCTTCCTGAACTTGTACATATTAATCAGATCCCCTCTCAGCCTTCTCTTTCCCAGGCTAAACAGGCCCATCTCACTCAGTCTCTCCTCATACGAGAGATGTTCCAGTCCCTTAATCATCTTAGTTGCCCTCTGCTGGACCCTCTCTAGAAGCTCCACATCCCTCTTATACTGGGGAGCCCAGAACTGAACACAGTACTCCAGGTGCGGCCTCACCAGAGCTGAGGAGAGGGGCAGGATCCCCTTCCTTGACCTGCTGGCAACACTCCTCCTGATGCAGCCAGGATCCCATTGGCCTTCTTGGCCACGAGGGCACATTGCTCACTCATGGTTAACTTAGTGTCAACCAGGACTCCCAGGTCCCTCTTTGTGGAGCTGCTTTCCAGCAGGTCGACCCCTAATCTGTACTGGTGCCTGGGGTTATTCCTCCCCAGGTGCAGGACCCTGCACTTACCCTTATTGAACCTCATGAGGTTCCTCTCTGCCCAGCTCTCCAGCCTGGCCAGGTCCCTCTGGATGGCAGCCCAGCCCTCTGGAGTGTCGGCCACTCCACGCAGCTTGGTGTCATCTGCAAACTTGCTCAGGGGAGGAATTTTATGAGGAAAGACTAAACAAGATGGGCCTGTTTAGCCTGGAGAAGACTGAGAGGAGATCTGATCAATCTGTATATGTACCTAAGAGCAGAATGTAGGGAGGAAGGGGCCAAATTCTTCTCATTGGTGACCAGTGATAGGACAAGGGGTAATGGGTACAAGTTGAAACATAGGAAGTTCCAACTGCATGTGAGGAAGAACTTCTTTCCTGTGAGGGTGCCAGAGCCCTGGCACAGGCTGCCCAGGGAGGCTGTGGAGTCTCCTTCCCTGGAGATCTTCCAAACCTGCCTGGATGCCGCCCTGTGCCCCGTGCTCTGGGTGTCCCTGCTGGAGCAGGGGATTGGACTAGATGGTCTCTGGAGGTCCCTTCCAATCTCAACCATTCTGTGATTCCATTATGTAAAATGAATAGGTATCTAATGTAAAAAACCATGTATGATGAAGATGAAAATTTATCAATAAGAAGCATTATCAATAATAAGAATAATAAGAATAATAAGAATAATAAGAATAAGAAGTCAGATACAAAATCTAATGGAATGACTTGATCACAGACTTCATGGATCTCAGCTATTAACTCAGCTATTATTCTTGTGTCATTAGAGGAAATCTGTGATATTTTGAATTAGTCTTTAAAATGATCCCATTAAGGTATGTTCATATAAAGGAATAATAGTAGAGCGCTGTGTGAGATGATATGTATTGAAAGAAAATGAGAGATAATGACCATGGTTCACTTCAGTATACCTATGGTTATACCACACACAGGTGTATGCCCAGACTAAATATAGCTTGACAATGAAATCAGCCATGGTGAGCTGTGTGAAGAACATAGCTGTTTGACAGAACAGTAGGAAAAAAAAAAAAAAAAAAAAAAAAAAAAAAAAGACTCCTTTTAAAAAATGCTTCTAGATAAGAGAAGAAAAAGTGTGGATGCAGATGTCTGTCACATTAGGTCACCATTTACTAATGTATCTTTAAACAGAGTGCTTGGAAACCTAACTGTAACTTTTAAAAGAAATGAGAAAAGAAGAAAAGAGTTTCTTCACTTCTTACTCGACTTGATTTGTGTTACTTGATGAGGAAGGAAAAACAATTTGCTCATGGTATTGGGCATGGAAGTTATGCCACTGGATGTCCTAGTGGTGAAAATAAATCTTTTAACATGTTACTTTAATGTATCCTTGCAAAATGGTACTTCTCAAACGTTTTGGAAGCCTTCTCTTGGCTTATGTCCATCTCTTCACCCCTTCCTGCTGGCAGCTGCTCATCTTCAAGAGAGGGTGGTGGGAAAAGGCTGAAATTAGTAGTTTCAAGTATTTATGCTCATTCTCTCTGGTTATATTGAGTTGCTGCTGGCAGTTAAAGGTAGTTAGCATCTAGCTAGCTAGCTGAAACACTTGCAGCCAGAAATAACAATCTGTTCCTGTTAGGAACACAACTGCTACCAGCTTAGAAGGAAACTGAGTTGCTTCTGATGTATCTTGTCTAATACTCGGTAAGCTATTTCAGTCTTTATGTAGATTCTTGCCTAGAGTTGTTCTGGAACTGAGGGGTAGCCATGAGGGTCACAGACTTGGAAGAGATTTCCTGGGTCATTTGCTGTTGCAGAGTGCCATGTTATTTTAACCTTTTGTGCATCTAAGGAGCTACATTTAAAACCAGAAGCAGCTCTTTTGCTGTTACTGGAAGCTTGCTCCAGAAGCACTGGAAGGTTGTACTGGAAGGTTGCTTGCCATTAGAATACTTTTCTCTAATTTATAGACATTTATTACTGTGCAAATACATCAAAATTCTTCTCAGATTTAATTTTTTTTCTACTCTCCCATATGTATTTAAAAACAGCAATTACATCCCCTCTCTACTTTCATTTTGCTGAGATATATGTCAGGTGGTCCTGTCATATTTCTTTCCTTATCCCTGAACATCCTTGCAGTCAATTAGATTTCCATGAAAATTTCTTGAATTGGACTGCTCAGGATTTGATATAAACCTCTAGGGAAGAACTATGCCTTTTTAGAGCAATCTCAGTACTTTCCTGTATGTCTTATATGTTACACTCAAAGGCTGGATTTGGCTCTCTGTCGCTTTACCTTAGTAAGTCATATTTACTCCATGGTCACTTCATATACCCAGGACTTTCTATGCCATTTGCCATTTAGAAGTCCAAAAGTTAGAACAGAATATCTTGCATTATCCTATACTTGTCTCGTGTATTATGACTTCAAGACATTTGTGCTACCTCTATCCTTAAAATAAAGGAAATTCCTTTGCAGCAGATGTGATGAAAGTGCACACATTGAAGCCAATGTTATTTGAGTTTTGGCTCTTTAAAATTAAACAACTTATATAGGAATATATCAACTTACATAAGAATGTTGTCAGGGAATGCAACAATGAAAGCGAAGGCACATTTGGAATTAAATCTGGCAAGTGCTGTTAAAAATAAGAAGAAAAGCATTTCAAATGGCAAAAGGCAAATCAATGGCAAAAGGAAGATTAGGGAGAACATGAGTCTGCTGGTGAAGGGAATGGGTGCCCTGGTTATGAAAAACACAGAAAAAGCAGAGTTGCTGAATGCCTTCTTTACTGCAGTGTTTATCAAGGGCAGCCCTCTAGAATGCCAGACCCTAGGAACAAGGGAAGAAGCCTGGAGAGAGGAAGACTTGCCCCGAGTAGAGGAAGATTGGGTCAGAGAGCACTTAGGGAAACTTGGTACCCACAGATCCATGGGCTCTGATGGGATACACTCGATAGTGCTGTGTGAGCTGGCAGATGTTACTGCTAAGCCGCTCACCATTATCTTTAACATCTTTCTGGAGAATGGGGGAGGTGCTGGAGGACTGGAAGAAAGCAAATGTCACTCTAATCTTCAAAGAGGGCAAGAAGGCCAGTCAGCCTCACCAATGTCCCTGGGAAAGTGATGGAACAGTTCATCCTGGCTGTTGTTTCCAAGTGCCTACCTGACAAGAAGGTGCTCAGGAGCAGTCAGCATGGATTCACCAAGGGGAAACTATGCTTGACTAACCTGATAGCCTTTTATGATGAAGTGACTAGCTGGATAGATGAGGGCAGAGCGGTGGATGTTATCTATCCATGTCTTCAGCAACACTTTTGACACCATCCCTCACAGCATCTTCCTGGACAAGCTTCTGAAGTGTGGGTTAGATAAGTAGACAGTGAGGTGGATTAAGAACTTGTCTGGATGGCAGAGCTCAGAGAGCAGTGATCAGCAGTACAGAGTCCAGTTGGAGGCCTGTGGTTCGTGGTGTCACCCAAGGGTCAGTTCTTGGTCCAGTCCTGTTCAAATTATTCATTAATGACCTGGATGAAGGGACACAGTGCCCTCTCCCCAAGTTTGCAGATGATTATAACCTGGGAGGAGCAGCTGATAGCCCTGAGGGCTGTGCTGCCATCCAGAGGGACCTGGACAGACAAGACAATTGGGTGGAGAGATACCTCATGAAGTTCAACAAGGGCAAGTGCAGGGTCCTGCACCTGGGGAGGAATATTTCTAGACACTAGTACAGGCTGGGGACTGACCTTTTGCAGAGCAGCTCTGCAGAGAAGGACCTGAGCATCATGCTGGAAGACAAGTTGATCATGAGGCAGCAGTTTGCCTTCGTGGCCAAGAAGCTCAATGGGATTCTAAAGTGCATTAAGAAGAGCGTCTCCAGCAGGTCAAGGAAGGTGATCATCCCCCTCTACTCAGCCCTGGTGAGGCCACATCTGGAGTACTGTGTCCAGTTCTGGGCTCCCCAGTACAAGAGGGATGTGGAGCTGCTGGAGAGAGTCCAGCACAGGACTACAAAGATGATCAAGGGCCTGGAACATCTGCCCTGTGAGCAAAGGCTGAGAGAGCTGGGCGTGTTGAGCCTGGAGAAGAGAAGACTGAGGGGGAATCTAATCAGTGTGTACAAATACCTCAAGGGAAGGAGTGAGGAGGATGGGGTCAGCCTCTTTTCAGTGGTGGCCAGCAATAGGACTAGAGGAAATGGCCACAAACTGAAGCACCAAAAATTCCACAACAGCTTAAGAAAAAATTTCTTTGGGTGATGACAGAGTGACAGTGAGGGTGACAGAGCGCTGTAACAGGTTGCCAAGAGAGGTCGTGGAGTCTCCTTCTCTGGAGATCTTCCAAACTTGCTTGGCTGCAATCTTGTGGCACATGCTCTAGGTGATCCTGTCTGTGCAGGAGGGTTGGACTAGTTGATCTCTAAAGGTCTCTTCCAATCTTAAGGATTTTGTGATTATATAATCTAGCATCATGTTTTACGAGAAAGATTTACTCTGATGAATGAGCAGATCTCCCTATCTTCCTGCATGAAAGCTGCATGAAAGAGAAAAAAGGACTACTCTTCCTCAGACTTCGTTACTGCAAATCCACCTTGCCCATACTTCAGAATGAGAAGAATATTTGGCTGGTTAACATGCCTTATTGGGTTGTTGAATTCTTTGTAAGACATACTGTATTGTGCCTCTTATGCAATTAATTGCTTAAACTTCCTTTGTTTTTGGAGTCTTAAAGCCAAGTATATTTTCACAGAATGATCATCTCCTTGAAATTTGAGTCACAGTTGGCATAACCCTTCTTTGACAGGATAACTTATCCCTATTCTATATTGCATGAAGGCAGCTCGATGCTATTATCTGATTTACAAGTGTTTACAACCCTTGGTTACAAAACTTGAATTAATGCTAATTCCTTTCATTTCTATCTGAGAAATCATAGTCCCCATCACTCAAGAGGAAAATAGCTTATTATTAGGAAACTGGTGTCAGAATTGATGAGAGGACCAAAGAGGTGTCAGCACAATCATTTACTAAATATGTCCTTGACATATTGACATTCAGGTCAACAGCAATGATTTGTGTACAATACTATTACATTCAAAAGCATCATTTTCTTTGAAGAAAGAATAGGATGCTAGTTTGGTTTAAGTGACATACCTGCTAGCAAAAGAAATGGTACCTACAGCAAAAGAGATGTATTTGAAAGAAAGATGTTAAAAATGACTGGTCTTAAATGACTGGTCTTTTTGCAGTAATGGTTATGGACAGTTTGCATCAAGTGTTCCAGGATAACATTTCTTTCACTCTTATTGACTTTAAGAAGAAATTCAATATATTGCCTTAATCAGGAAAATTATTTATCATTTGGAATCTATGCATTTGGGTAAGTCGATCTGTTAACAGGAAGATGCACAGGAAATTATAGAATATATTGGTAAAATGTATGCAGAGTTTCTTTGCTTTATATTCTTATTCTAGTAGCTGCTTTCAAATCATGGCAATAACTACATCTGGATAGGTAGATTTTGGGAAAAGTTACAGATTATGTGAATGTGCCTTCATGTTTATAAATTACATTCATGAGGAGAACTTGACACTAGGAAATGTGTATGTCCATATTTGACTGCCGCGATTGAGAGACGGGACATAGCTTGATGCAAGCCAAGTGTCGACTTTATTGTTGTTGCATACACATTTATATAGATCAGAAGGAAGCGTATCTTTACAAGGATTGGGCGCTTCCTCAAGTCAGGCACTCCTTGATTGGCTAGATGCAAAACAGCTACAAACAGGTTATAAGAAATACCGAGTAACAAACCAAGTTCCGTCCACAAACCTTGAAACAATACTTCCCYCAACATCTCCYCTTGTTCAGGGTGATCAGCCTTATCTTTGTCCCTCCCAGGGCAGCAATTCTCCCCTTAACTGCTCCCTTTGTTCAGGACGATCTTCCAGGGCCCATGGAGACAAGTTGTCGACTCCTGGCCCCACAGTTGACTGATAGGAAAAGTGTAGTTGTCTACTAAGTGCAACTAAATTGAGTTGTTGATACAGAAGATATATGCATGGCAAGGGATTTGAGAACACAAGTGGGGAGAAATTGTGGATATTCATCCGAAACTGGCTATTTATGAAATCAGCAAAGCTACTGTAGTACGAAGGAATTTAAATTATCCCCAAGTAACAGTATAGCAGAGAACTAACATTCAGAAAATAGTAAGAAGTTTATTTAAATCCAAGAGAATTATTGAAAATAAGTAATAAATAAGCTGTGACCAGGGAATTGAATTGGAACAAATCATAGAATCATAGAATCCTTAAGGTTGGAAAGGACCTCAAATAAAGTCCCAGTAACCCATGAGAATTTAGAATCATAGAATCATAGAATGCCGAAGGTTGGAAGGGACCTCAGAGGTCATCGAGTCCAACCCCCCTGCTCACGCAGGGTCACCTAGAGCACGTGGCACAGGGCTGCATCCAAGCGGGTTTTA
>NW_020454228.1:1824621-1859705 GCF_003342845.1 Nothoprocta perdicaria
ACATTCTATATATTGCTTTCTTCTGCTGGAGTTTTGTCAGGAGCTCTCTGCTCATCCACACAGGTCTCCTGCCCCCTCTGCCTGACTTCTTACGCACAGGGATGCACTGCTGCTGGGCATGGTGGAAATGCCGCTTGAAAACTAACCAGCTCTCCTGGGCCCCTCTTCCTTCAAGAGCCCTAGCCCATGGGATCTTTCCCAGCAGGTCTCTGAAGAGGCTAAAGTTGGCCCTCCTGAAGTCCAGCATGGCAAGGCTACTTACTGCCCTGTTATTTACTGTTATGAAAATGTATCTACCCATCTATTTAATGGGTCTTCTGGTCCTCCCTTGCACTGTTAGTGTTAGAGATCCCTTCTCTAATGCAGCACTTTATTAGAAAGCTTGAATTATTGATAAATGGCTTGTTGTGAAACATACTAATCTAAACCCAGGTTGTATCGCAATGTGTTGTTTTCATGTCTTTCACTTACACTGAAAATTTGATGTTGTCCAGGAAAAGAAAAAAAAAAGAAAAAAAGAAAAAAAAAAGAAAATAGGACAGGCCATATGTCTTTGGAGACTTTTGGATATATCAGTTCTTCTCTATGTAGTTCTGTTTAACTGTTATGTATGCACTTAAATCATGTCAAGTGATTGCTAAACAATATTGCAACACTGGTTCAAATGGAGAGAGTCGTTTTCTCAGTCAGCCAACAGCAGAGCTAGGAGGAGAAATCTGAAGATGGTGGGTCCCTGGCTAGTGCCCTCTCTTTGACAGACCACTTTGCTACATGAAAGCAAATTGCACAGGAGACAAAAACGCCATTAGATATCAACACCATACTGAAATTTATTTAATGTACTTTTTTTTTTTTTTAACCATGCTTAAAAGCCTGTTTTTTCCCAGTTCCCTGAAGCTGTAAAACTTTACCACCCACGCTATAGTGAAAACTAATAACATTAACTATCACTCATAGTGAGATTATGTTAAACCAGATGTTGGTGATAGTTTTTTTATGACCTACTGATGTCTCATAAATACGTTTGGAAAGCAGTTTTTAAACCAGTTACGCATGTACTTTTCATGTATGTATCTTGTGCTCTGCTTCTAATTACTAAGGACACTTCCATGAAAAAGATCTTTCCTCCTTCAGACATCAACTTTTGTTTTATCTATTCTTATATCCAGCCATAGAGGTTTTCTTTGAAGATGACATTTAAATAAGAAAGATGGAAGGACTGGAAAATATGAAACATAAATCTGTGTGATGATTTCCTGGGGTGCAGGTCTCACAAGCTGCTGAAGAATAAATCTTTCCCTCATAGGAAGTCTGTAGAATTGTGGGAGGTATTTTCCTTTTACTTAAGTGTCTTACAGAGAAAAAAAGAAAAAAAGTGCTTTCATTTGACATGCAGGAGCTCTTTTCACATTCAGTCTAATGTTCCTGACTTATTACATTTTTATTTTTTTCTTTGCCACAAATGTGGCACAATTCTAGTTTCCTTTACAAAATGTGATTAATAGTCTATCAACCCTGAGGGCAGGGGGCAGGCCCTGTAAGGCCACAGAAAATGCTTCTGTGGAAGAGGAACTTATAAAGAAAAGGATCCAATTCCATAGTAAATCTTCAAAATAGAACCTAGATCAGGAAACCTTGTCCAGATGAGATAGATCAGCAGGACTATCGGTTTTCATGCAGACATGGTAAAGTATTATTTGAGCAGTAAAGCTTATTTTATGTATTTTGCAGGAGCAGAATATATTGTCTAGTATTTTTATATTAGGTTTCATACATTGTTTTCTAAAATACATTGAAATATTATCTCTTGGGTTTAGCTTTAGTTCCTTGCTAATAGCAATTCAATGAAATCACTTTGAGCAAAAATGCAAGCACATTTAAGTAAGACAAAAGAACTTATGTGACACTTCTCTATGACAGTATTTCCACCTACTGAATACTTCCTATGATACCAGTCACTGACGTGTAAAATGAAGGTCCAACTACTGCATCGGAATTAATTCCTGGGGCACACAGAATATCCAGAAATGTAACTGACAAACAAAACATAAGCTATACTCAATTAGTCATCTTGCACCATAATGTGTATATTTGAATTTCTTTCTTTCTTTCCTCGCTCAGATGGATAAGTGACTCTTTCAAGACATACCTGACTCAGTGAAAGCACACCTAGCGACACAAAACTAAGACTAATGTAAACATCCAGATAGATGCACTCTATCTCTCTGCACTCTGATGCACTCTGTAATTGTATTAACAAGGCCATATATATAAATTAAGATAATTTGGCTCTGCCTTCAGCATAGTCACAGTCCCATCCTAATATTTGTCGGTGACTTCCATTCTAGAAATGGTTTACAGTTGTAGCAGAAGTTCTCATCCCAGTCTTCAGCTATATAAGTAGGTAAAGAGCAGAAGACACAGGATAGGCAGTTAAAATTTGATGTGAAGATGTTTTACAAAGTTGAGAATAAGAATCTCCAAGGTAGAAAAAGCCAAATTGGTTTTGGACGAAGCAGTCTCTACAGGGTGGTGAAATGACAGTTAAGGAAAATACAGAGGGAGAAACTGCATTAGCTAAAATGAGAAATGATTGAGAAAGGGCAGTGAGTGTTTGCTATGAGAGGGAAAAAAACAGCTGGAATTTCACTGGAAAACAAAAAGAGAGGAAGATGAGGAAACGGCTGACTATTAGGGCGGAATGAGAGATGTGTTTAGTCAGGCAACAAGAGGAGAGGTGATGCTATCCTCACAGAAGTAAAGCTGTCTACAAGAGAGTGCAGTGTGGAAAAAGAGATTAGTTTTAAGGCCATTAAGCTTAAGAGATGTCAGAGGCAGGCTGAAATGCAGATTCAGTCTGAGAAGAGGAGGTTCAGGCTGAAGGAGCTGACTTACGAGCAGTCAGCTTGGAGCTAAAGAAGTTGATACTAAAGAAGTTGAAAAGATACTGGGAGCTTGTGTGCCTGTCTGCTATGCTACAAACCAACCTAGAGAGTGCTGTAAGCCCTCAAGGTAACTGAGCGCTGATCTGTCACACTGTCAGATGGTCAAAACTGAAGTTTAATTCTAATTGCATATGGGACTGTTTTGGGTCCTCCATTTACTGAGGAACATGACAACATATCTCATCCTGTCAAAAGCAGTCAATTTCTGGAGCGAGTTGATTTCTTTGGAGAGAAATTAACAAAAGTATATATCTTTATCATCTATTTTACTGAAAGAGTTTACACTCTTGAAAAAGGACTTAAAGAATATTCTATTTCAGAACTACTTCTAAGCACAATTCTGGTAGCACACTGTGAGCTCAGACACCACATTAATATTGAAGAGGTGATGATTTTTAATTGATTCAATATCAAAGATTTACAAAAATAAAATATCAATTTAATTCCTTGTTGGTTTCACTTTTATACACCTGCCAATCACATACATGGATAAAAATGCATGAAATACCTCCTGTGTGCTCACAAACTCTTATGGTAATGCAAGTATATGCCTACATGTGTAGATTTGCAATTGACTCTTACCTTACTCGAAAAAAAATCAGAAAATCTCAAGTTGATGTTTATTTATTCTTTACCTTAAACTCCTTTGATAGGCAAGCTATATATCACTGTATATATGACACAGGTTTTACTAGCTCTGATTTTTAAATACATACTTTTTTTTTTTTAATCTAACTGTTTCTGAAAGCTATAGTTTTGTGCCCTTCGCAAATGGGCTAGTGTTAAGTGTTGAACTGTCCAGTGTTAAACTGAAAATTGAATGCTATCTATCAGGAAAATCTGACCTTAAATTTTATTTTAATTAGAAGTGGAGAAAAAAATATTTAGAACAATAGTTCCGCAAAACAAAAAGGAAAAAAAAAATAAAAAAAAAATAATAGAACATTACACTGGAACAATATTACAATGTTTTGTTTAATAAAGCTAAAAATATAAAAACTTACATTAAAACAAAACAGGAATGAAGGGAAATGAAATACTATAGCAGAAAACACTGTTTAGAAACTGATGTTTTTGTAGATTATTTTTAATTTACCATAGTTCTAGAAAACATTTTAATATGAATAATTTTCCCTTTTTGAATTAAAAAAAAATTTCCAAAACACGCTAATATCATTTTGGCCATATCTGTTTATATTTCTAGTGCTTTAACTAGGATGTAGCTCAATTAGAGGATAAAGCATCACTGTCCCCCCCAAAATGAAAAGTCTAGGTCATAAACATCATTCAAGGTGATAATCCAATAATAATGAATAACAAGCAACGCACCTGGCACCCTGCTACATAAGAAATAGCTCACACTCATTAGGTCAAGAATGAAACACTGTACTTGGTCCATGGAGCATGGTCTATTGTTTTTTCTGCTGACATTCAGTACCCAGAATATGTAGAATATATAGCATATAGAGAATATTGAGGAGGGGATGAGTCCTTTTTTGTATAGACTGAAAAACGGGGTGCTGCAGTTCAATTTCTTCAAAATTTATAGGAATTTCTTTTCCTTATTTCATTACCAAAAAAATCCTTTTATTTTGACTTTGCATCTTCATAGCGAAGAGGATCTAAAGCAATATCAGCTCCACTTTTTTCCCAAACAACAATACTGCAAGGTCTCCTTTCTGTGCTTTCCCAGGCCATCCTCCCTCAGTACGTTTGATTTTGAGTGAGGGGTATATGGGAATATAGGTATCTGGGCACTTAAATAAAAATCATTTGATTAGGTGCCAATACATTATGAACTGGAGAGCTGCAGTAAAGTATGCTGCAGCCCTTCCCATAGGACAAATTCCCTGCCCAGAGTAAGAGTCACGGAAGCCTTCCTTCTCTGAGGAAAAGGAAATGAAGGCTAAAGACCTTGCACTGCCTCCAAATCCCAAACATCAGCAATATCTCTTTGTCAGTGTTAATACCAACAGGTGGAGTTTGATTAGCTCTGTAGCAAGACTCGAGACCAAGGGCTGCCTGCTTGAGCCTGTTTGGCCAAGCCTGGTGGAACAGGGCTGGCCTGTGATTTTGCCTATCCTCATCCCGGAAGATAATTGAAAAACAGTAGTGTCATTATCTCTGTGCAACTACCCCCATTCAGATATACTTCTTTAATATTTATGTCAGCTGTCTTCTTGGTTGACCTTAGGTTGACCTAAGGACACCAGTTCTTAAGGATATAAAGTAATTAATATGTGCTATCTGTTACACACGGAATGAGGGAAGAAATTCCTCACGAAAAACAGGCACTTCTGCTCCTGTCACCAGCAACTCATGGGATGAGCAGCTGGAGGATTTGAAGTTCACAATCAAGATTCTTAACACAAGTGGATGAGCCTGTGGGAATTAATATAACAGAAAGTTGCAGGAGAAGAGTGCCTAACATTAGCACAGAGACAAATCTACTTGCATTTATGTTCAATATTTTCTGTAGTCATGCATACAGCTGATAAAACCCAAAGAGACTCCCCTTCACTTCTCAAGTAACTGCACTGAGGATGATAGAGTTATATTAAGAATTAGTTTAGCCTACAATTCTTTGAGCATTTGCCATCTGGTCAGTAACAAGAGTAGGGACCTAAAATAATTTTAGAATAATAGCATTTATGGGTCAGAAAAGGACATGCAGTATATGGACTTACTTATAAGTTTTAATTAGGAAAAAAAAATGTAATTGCAGACCACAGAGAATGTAATGTACCAAAAGAATGAATTGTAATTGTCATGAAGCTTACTCAGACACAAATCAGGGACATTTAGCATCTATTCTCCAGACTATTTTCAAAATAAAATGTGCTATAAATTACCAAATGTTATCTGTAGGTGTCCCAGGCACTGGTTATGAATGCTCTGCAGTAGATTGACTTCAAAATACTCTGGTTTGTTGAAAATGAGAACCTTCTACAGATATGTATGAGATATGCCAAAATTTTTATTGCCTGAGGGTTCAATTTCATTGAAGAAAGTTTGTGTCTTGATAATATCCAATAGCTGGTGGTTTCAGTCAAATACATTCAGGAGCCTAGGTTCAATTTTCCACTCTGTTCTATTTGAAATATCACTTCTTTTCCTACAACTTTTCACAAAAACTCTACTTCTCATATTCATGAGGAAAGACTTTTCTGACACTTCATCATTTTCACAGAACACCAGACCTTGTATTTTTTTCTGTGCAAGCTTAAAATATTTGGCAGTAACATCAATTTGCTGCTAGTGATGAACGGACAATATAAAAATAAGGCAACCATTAGCCGTGTATCTCTTCCTCATTAAAAAAAAATCAGCAAAAAAAAAAAAAAGAAAAAAAATATTTTCTTGTCAGTTGCAACTAGAGAAGAGTCCCATAAGATACTTACTATTTAATGGAATGACTACTGATAGTGATAAAAGAGCCTTCCGTGATGCCTCTGTAGGAAAAAATTGCTTAAGACATAATTTGTTCCAAAGTGCTTTGCAATGTCTTTCAAATGTCTATAAATTTCCAAAGAGTATTGTGAAAGTGATGAAATAAATGTCATTTATTTACCACTGTTGATGACCCAAAATCCTATGCTAAAGTTTTCTTTCCACTATCCTCTCATTTAGCAATAGATACTCAACAAGTAAGATTAGCAAATAAAGCAGATTTTGCATTCTCAGCTGCACATTTTCAACACTCCAGTGAGCTCTTGTAGACTGTATATATGTGAGGACAGAATCAGGTCTGTTATATTTAAAAACCAACAGTATAAGTCCATTCACTTGGTCATTCAGTCTGGTCACAGTCCACAATCCATTTGGGTTAGAGGACTGGGTTCACTGAGAGATGACATTGTCTCCTCTGTTATAAGGCATCTTTTCAAGATTGTTTGTGTGGACTATTTCAGCTCATTGCTCTCTCAGAGGTGTATAAGATTTTACTATAGAGCTATATAGAAATAATAGAAAAGTAATACAAAATAGAAAGGAGATGGAAGAACTCTGAGGAGTTCCTTTGCTTTGAGGTAACAACAGTTGTACTTAACTTATTCCTGGCAAATATTTGTGTAACCTGATTTTCAAAGCCTCCCACAGTGTAGACTCTACTTCTTAAGTTCCCTGTTCCTTAAGTGTTTGTTGCAGTTCTACCTCACTGCTCCCTCATGCACTCCATGGGTGCTTGTGGAGAACTATTTAATCCCTTCTTATTAGCAGCTTCTTATTACTCAGCTAATTGGTCTAATATATCTCTCTCTATTTCCTAAGTGACTGTTCTCACTCTTTCACCCATGGCCGAGCTTTTCTCGATTTTTCTTGAGGCACAGAGCTTACTGAATATGTTACTCCTGCTGAAGACTCATTGGCACTGATAAAAGTGGAAGGTTTATTTATGGGCCTCATACTTGGCGCTCCTAGTTGCAATGCAGTACAACCATCCCACACATCAGAATTGCTTATTTCCGTGCTGCAAGTCCTCTGGGCTTCCTATTGTCTCCCAGTGCTGTAACCATATTTTTTGTTTTGATTTTATTTTGTGTTTGTTGTGCTGTTGTTGTTGTTGTTGTTGTATTTTTATCCCCTCTTCCTGCACATTAATTTTATCCTATGCCAGACTCCACACAGGCCATTTTCAAGCCCAAAGTCAAATACTCTCTGGTTTCACATGAATTGCCAATAACTATTTTCTCAGTATTGTTTTCCAATCAGGTTTTTGAGGTTATTGTAGTTCTGTTGTCTACAAATTACCCAAGCTGCGTTATGAAACTATCATTTGAAGCAGAGTCAAAAGGCCAGGTGAACTCAAGAAGTAGTTTATATATTTTTTTTTCCACTAACCACAAGGTACCATACGGCACCATAAAAGTCTCAAGAGAACTCAAACCAAACTCAAATTTGATTGCTCATAAACCCATGTTTGACTCTTCCTTATCTCCTTTTTATTTTCTAGTTGTTTACAAACAATTTGATTGATGACGTTTATCAGAGTTTTTCTGGGAATTATCATTAGACAAATTTGTCTCTGAACTTCTTAGTCCTCTAGTTTTTTAAAGCTAAGTCTGATCTTTATTTTAATTTTTTTTCCCCAGACATATAGTACCTGATCTACCCTTCATGCAATTCCAGAAGCAGAATGAATTATAGTGAGGGTAACATAGCTGCAACCTTCCATCTTGGATTTTAAATGTCAGGGTATTGTACAAAATACACATGTCCAGTTTTGGTCCTCCAGCATATCTGCATGGAACTTTATCCAAATACAGCTAAATGGACTGTTGCTCAGATAACCTTCCCTTTCCCTCTTCTTTGGTGAACATCCTTCTTATCTTGATCTACAAATTAACAACCTTGATATACAAATTAACAACCAAGAGAAAAAAAGCTCAGGAAGAGTTCATTCAGTATCGCATGACTTTAGCATTAACAGTAAAGGTATCTACTGCCATAAAGTAGCATCTTTACAATATCCCAAGTATTTTTTTTTTTAATTGAAAGGGACCTGGCCCTATATTGTAATTTTTCTAGGTAAATAATTTCCATGCAGGCAGAAGAGTCATTTAGGTTGAAGTAAAATTTTTCAAAACAGAGTGCAAAATGGCTGTGCTCTGCTGCTTTCTATCGATGAATAAAAAAGATATCCACAGGCTAACTGTGTACAAAGTTAAAGTATAATATTGAACTTCTGGGAAAAAATGTGCCTTTTCAAGTATTCTTTGCCACTTCAGCAGTGTTTGTTCAAAGTCATTACTAACCTTTGGCATCTCATCTGGTCTATGGAACACTTACCACTAAGGTTACATTAATATTTGAGCAATGGCAAAACATAAAGAAAAGTCCAAGAGTCGGGACTGTGAAATGTGAAAGTCAGTCAAAACCTGTGTTAGTCATCAGGAAACTCAGTAGCCTAGTTCAGACCTGTATAAAAAACAATGTGTTTAGTAGCATGCCACAAGAACTAATTTTATTATTTCACTATCTTCCACTAGCCAAATTAATCCTCGGACTAAAGTCATTTCCACCTGTATGATACAGGACTCAAATCTGGATAGAGGACTTGGATAGAGGACTCAAATTTCTTTTAACAGAAAAAGTAGACATTTCTACTGGTGGAAAAATTATCTACAGAAACACAGTTGACTACTTTGTAGGCCACTACATCTTAGATCCCTGTATAGGTTTCTTCTTACAGTCAGTGGAAAGAAATGGGCACATCTGCTGCAAGATTCATCTGCTGTATTTCTGACCCCTGCCTTCAGATGTCACTAATCAGACCCTGAATGTTCCTACCACTCTTTATGGACCATAAAGGAGCCCACTCATCTAGCTCAGAGGTAAACATTTGCAGTGTAGATACTTCCATTTAGAAGAGCAAGCACTTCCCTTACACTTTGCAGCTTTCCTCTGACCATTCATAAACAATACTGAAATATTTGTGTACATGCGTCTGGAACTCACTCCCAGGCAGGTGCCAAGCTGGATTTCCCATACCAAACTGTACTGTTGAACTTTCTTTCCTCCCCTTTTTCACTTACATGTTATCATTTGTTCCCCTTCAATAGCTAGCCATTCATCAGTCAAGCTGAATTACAGCGAGTCGCTTCCTCCGCTCAGTTCACGTTAAGTGTGGTTGGCTGGCTGCTTGAGGCATCTCAGTTCAGCCAGAAGGTATAAGGTGCTTTTTCTCCTCTGCCCCAAAAGTAAGCTGTGTCACAGCGGAGGAAAATGCATGTGGGGGAGAGCCTTAGCAACGTTGTTTTCTCCCTTCCCATATCTCCCTTCCCAGCGTATACCTGGAGCCATCAACCCATCAGCTATGGGCAGTCAGACTCAACAGGAGAAACAGCTCACCATTGCTTTAAGATATTATTTTTTGAAGCTTAAAAGGAACAGGAAATGCATTTAGAGACTTAGACTCAAGGAAGGTGTTTGTGTCCTACTTAGTTGATGATTTCAGAGCTAATAGAAGGTCAGACTTGTGCTAAGAGAATCTAGGATGATCTACATCCTGCCAAGGATTCGAATCCAGTAACACTTTAGTTTTGGTTGGCCCAAAAGCCACACCATATTTTTGCTTTGAAATAAGAACAGAAAATGGAGATTAACTAAATTCCATTTTCTCTTTCTATGACTGAAAAGACAAAAGTGTAGGATAACCACTCTTTCTACCCATGAAAATGTCTGGAGGAGAAGAACTGGCCTTGCAAGGCTGAGAGTCATTGGCAAACCTGCCCTGCAAGGGACCTGCTCACCTCCATATTCACCTCCTAGTGCAGTCCCTGAGGATTTTTCCAAAGTCAGGCTGGCACAAGGACTTTGGGTCAAATCTGGAGATTTCTTTGCAGATTGTACTTCACTGTTTAGGTTATGTCAAAAACATTGAAGTCACCAGTAGAACAGTATTTGCTTTCTTTTAAAGCATAGCTAGGAACAACCTTTTTGGCGATATCTGTAATAGAAAAATGACATTAGCTTCATGCTACGAGGTCAAGCCAAACCCTTAATTAAAGGTTACATTGCACTACTGTCTGTCATCTGGAATTCTTTACTATGCATATCCAGATTTAGAATGGCTAGAAATTGTAATTTAAATTGTAAGTTGTTTTAGAAAGCTTCCTTTGGTGCTTATGAGTTTGCCTTGCCTGATGAATCCATTTTTGTAGACCAAAGGCAGAAAGGAAGATCTGAACATTCCCTGTTAGCCACCAAGTGATCTTTGATTCCTGGGATAAAGTCACTGAGTTGAAGAATTATACATGTGGATATGTTTTTCCCAGTAAGATTGTTATCCTGATGCTCTCTCCCTGCTGCTACATTGAAATGAAATTTGTTTTGCTCTCTGGCCAAAAGCCTGGAGTTATTTTGCTTTCTTTTGGAATTCGGGAGAGAGCTTCTTTTTATACTTGTTATCTCCTTTTGTAGGTTCCAGGCCTGTCACCCTGCAGTTGAAAAGGAGAAGTAAGCTGTATCTGGTTTAGATTTTGGTTAAAAATAAAGTCAAATCTAAATTGCAAAGCATGGGATTAAGTTCGGGATGTGGTCACTAGAACAAAAACAGCTCTCCTCAGCTTTTTCGTTGGATCTGAATCAGGATATCTGTTCGTTCTGTTTACCTCCCATGGGATCAAGGCTGGCAATGTGTATTTACAAATCAGTTACCTACTCTTGGTAATTTCTTTCCCCACTTTGACCTATTCTTCGTACAAAAAAATGGTGACTTCTTTCTTATCTTTCTGAGGACACTCTTAAGAGATGCAAAGCACCAGAGCAGCACTTCCAGTATCAGATAGATAGCCATGGAAACAGGAGACTGGAAGAGGCAATTGCAGCAAATTAGAAATGTACCAGTATAACAAGGAAGATAACTATTTTTTCTTTCTGTCCTTCTTCTGTGTATAACAGGCTCAGGCTCAGAAATAGACCCTGATCCATGTTTAAAAATCAAGAAAAAACATTGAAAAATACACACATGAAATCTGTACTCCATGTGGTGAAAAAGGTAAAGGCAGCCGCATTTACTAATGATAAAAAAGATCCAATAGGGGTTTTTTTTTATATGTTTATGCATATTGGTAGTGTTCAAATATGAGACAAAGATAAGTCATTCACAACAAAATTCCATTAATTTTAAGTGTATATATCTGGGGATATATCTGCATGTTTCAATCTAAATTCTGTCCCTTATTTATATGAACAACTTGCAGCTATGGTGGTATACATACGAACCTAATACAATCTGACTTCCAGAAATTAACTTTTCACTCTCATATTAATTTTTAGATTTTTTTTATTACTTCTCTAATGCTTGCCCCACAGTGTCATAGATTTATTCTAAAAAGTGGTTAACCTATAGTATAATTAAATCAGCTGATAGATTGTTATTATAAGTTCCAGAAATTTAATTCTAAAAAGAAAAAAAAAGGATGACTTGCACCTCAGAGATTTTTTTTACGAATTTCAGGATGAATGTAAATGTAGAGTATCTTTTTACCTCATGTGCAAAATGACTCAAAGGCTATGATTCTACTTCTCTTCCTAGCATAGGCAATTAGTGGCAATTTGCTTAGTAACTTAGTACTGTGATTAATGAATTGCTCCTTCTTTCATGTCTCATCCCATCTTAGGTCAGGAATAAAACACTTGGAATATCCTAGCCATGTGCATCATTGCACTTGTATCAGTGGGCCTGATAAGCTTCAGCATCAATGGAAAAATCCAGCAAGGCACCAACAACTGCTGCTGGGGCTGGTGCACTGTCCTGGCCTGTCACATCCACCAGGAGAGACTCCCTGGGTCTGAAAGTCCTGCTCCTCCTGATCAGCGTGCAGAAAGGTATTGGCAGCTTTAAACAGTCTTTAGTATTGCCATGATGGCTTTGGCTGTTTTTGTTTTTCCTGTTTAGTTAATGCCCTGGATGCCTGTTTCAACCTGGGACAACGAATGTGTCAGTGCAGTGAGAAGGAGGAAAACCAGGCAAGCAAAAAGAGGTCACTCACTAACTTGAATCATTTAAGCTGGGAGCCACTCAGACTTTGGAGAACCATCCTGCAGCATGGTTGCTGCCCTGGCTGCAGCGATGACCTGCTGGTTGGCATCTGTTTCCTTCCAGGGGACACACCATTAGTGTAGAAAATGAACAGAGTTCTGCTTTTTTTGTGGGTTTTTTTGAGTCATCCATTTGATGGATAGCTATGGGGAGCCTTTAAATTAGTGATACACGCAACCATAAAGAGACAAGGAGTCAAATTCTACCTTTAAGCCTGTGGTGATATTTTTCCACGACCAAGAACAGAAGGCTTTTTTTCATTGTGCTCTGAAACTTCTGAAAAGCTGCAAATATTAGCTGATATTAGTTGCTGTTGCTTGAATACATATGAAGTATATTTCTATAGAATTTGTTCTTGAAGGGAGTACAAACACCCTCCAGCTATTGTGAAAGAGGTTGGGGTGAGATTTTTCAAACTGTTTGTCCATTGTTTTTGAAGGATTTATCTGCGTTGGCACCTGGGCCAATTCTTCTACCAAGGCTGTAGATATTAATCTACAGTGTCATCAGAGCTAGACTGGTGTATAAAAGTAGCAAAACCGGGAGGAAATAAAGCCTGCTCAGCGAAGCTGAAATTGAGTCTCTTTCTCTGCCCTTTTGCTATATATGTAATCTCAATTTTTAAACTCGGTGCAACAACCACATTACAGAGGGGTCATGGAAAGATATTTTATGATCTTCAAATTGCAAGTAATGAAATAGAGAAAATTACACCTAGAAAAGAGTCTTTCAAGCTGGAACAAGCTGTTCTCGATTCCTTTTCCAGTAGTCCTCTCTTTTCATGACTTGGACATCAATTTGTAAAATTCACAGTATCATTTTAGTATGGATGACAAGAACATTTCTTTAAAAAAAAAAAAAGTATATAGGGGAGTCTAAAAGTAAAAGTACTTTCCCACTACAAAAAAGAGAGACCTTGTGTTTGATGAGGTTTTTATCTGCATACATGTTGCTATGCTGCATTTTCTCCTGTGGACCAAAGCATATGTCAGTGATGCACAGAGGCACTGTGTGAAGTGCGATGACAGAAAGGCTGTGCACTCCCAGTGACTCAGCTTATCTTCCCACCCTCAATGTCCTCATGTCACATTCCCACTACTTAATTTTTCATTATTAACAGCGAGAGTCACCCAGTATTACATGAAATACAAAATAAATAAATAAATAAATAAATAAATAAATAAATAAGCTTTTTAGTGCTTTTTCAAATGAAAAAAAAATCAAATCATCTTAAAATGATTAGGAATAAAAGCAGTCTATTAATAATGGAAAGAAAGAAACGCTATTTTAGAGATCAAATCCAGGTCCCTTTGAGATGATGTTACAAACTCTACATTTTCATTTCTCAAACCAGAAAATTAGGAGAATATCATAATTCATGCTGCAGTAAATATTAGTATTTCCCTTCAAAAATGTTAAAACTTCTAAAGTTGATTAAAAAAAAATAAGCTGTGCTTAGCTTGGCAGTTGTGTCTCAAGATGTTTTGTCACAGTCAGTCTTCTCTCCCTTCTGAGTGGTTTATATCCTTAGATAAGGACCTTTGAGCAAGTATCTTCTTGTCTTTCATATCTGATCAGACAACATTACAGAGTATCAGGGTGAATCCACCCCTAAGTGACATGGACCCATACATCCATTCAGATTCTTGTCCAAAATGCTATTGAGGGTCTAATGTTGGGACTTTACATGGGGTTCATGTATTAGAGCTCACCAAACAGCACCGAGTAGTGAAGTGTTGAGTGTTAATTGAGGTTTCTGGTTGTGGAGGTAGCCCTGGCTAATACAAGAGCTGACATCATGGGGTAAATAATATTTAAGGAGGAGTGAGGAGTACTAGAAATGCACCACAAGCTTTATCTTCTTGTTAAACACAAATGAGAATGTGTACAAAATTGTGTTCCTCCTAGCCTTGAGGAAAGAAGCTGAAATACACTTAGTTTGAATGATATGTTCATGGTCCCATGGTACAACTTCCATTTCTGGGAATGGGATTATCTCCTGCTTGATCCTTCTAATGATTGATAGCCTGTCATTCACTATCTTCACTTCTCAGGCTCCCTGTGATATTCTGCTTGACTTCTCTGATTCTTTGAATCTTTCTTCACCTCTGTTTTTACTACTATTTCTCTAGGCTCTCTAGGTGATATTTTTTACCTTCCCTCCCTCCAGATTTCTCTTTTCCATTCCACTTTCCTTTTCATTTTCTCTCTGGGTCCTATTATCTACAATCATTTTGCTTGTGTGGAAGGATAAGAGAGTTTTTGTATCTGGGAGGTTAGGACATATAACTTAGAAATCTAGCTCTCTGTCCTAGATCTGACCTTTCTTCCTCTCACCTCTCTTGGATAGCCCACTGCCAATTCAAACTCCATATTTTAAAAGCAAATTTCCTAGTTCCTGACTCTTCTCTGTTGCTTTGGGCAGTCCCATTATCCTCCCTGTCTCTTAGTCTCGTAACCTGGATGTTACCTGAATTCTCTCTCAGTTTTCTCATCGAAACTATGCAAGGTTCCTACATAACATGTCAGAGTTAGTGTCTTTCTTATCCATACATGCAACTAAAATTGCTGTCCAGGGTCTAAGCTGTCACCTCACATCTCTAGCAAAACCTGCCTTTTCTACCTCTTATCTTCCCAGAGCACTGCTGCACTTTCCTAACCTGCTTCCTTAACTGCTCTCTGAATCCTTCTTAACTCTACACCACAGAAGCTTTGTCTCTTTTCTTGAGGTCTCTCCTGCCGTGTCTTTTTTCCTCTGTCTTCTTGCTTCCTGTCCTTGAAAAAAGTCAACCCTATTCCAATTAGCCAGGACTCTGCCACCTAGCTTCTAAGTTTCCAAACAAATATCTTCTTTTTTTCCTTATTCTGATGCTTGGTAAAACTACTCTGAAAAGGTACTCTACTATTCACCTTCAAATCCTTTATCAACATTCTTCTTGGCTGCAATACCTATAAAAATTGACAATGGATGTACTGCCCCTGTGCTTACACCACTGTCTATATCGATTGTTGTTGTCTACAGAGGTCTTTCTCCACCTGAACTTATCTGCATGGATTTGATCTTGCGTCTTAAATTATAGATCTAAAAGGTTAGAAATTATGTCTTCTTTTTTGTTTGTCCAACACCAAAATGTGTGCTCAGAAAGTAATTGACTGTGATATCAGTATCTTATCAAAGCAATTCTAAAAAGGGCACTTTCAATCCATTTCCTGTCTCTAGTGAATTTATGGTGAAACTAATGACTGAACTAGACAACTCTTACTAAAGGAAGAACTGAAAATGGAGATGTGGTTCAAAAGAGTTTGTTCAAATAGATTTAACAACAGACATATCATTCAGTTAATTTTTCTACACAAATAAAATAAATATATCTTGGTCAACACTAGAAAATAGTTCTCCCAGCTTCAATCTTAAAAGCTTCCTACAATACCACCCACCCCAATGAAGAGATGCCACAATACAGTGATGCTGAGCCATCCTTAAGTTTCTAATAATATCAAACTTGAATCTCTCCTTCTGCAAATTAAACAAACAGCAACTTTTCCCATCTTTTGCATTTGACAGAATAACGTGCTTGTTGGGGCTTCTTTAAAATAACTTCTCAAAGTTGTCCTTACTCTGCACTAAACAAGAATATGTTTCAGCCTTGCTTTACAGGTCTCATTCTGCAATTCTCTAAGTTTCTTGTTGTGTTCTGCTGGACTGTTTTACTCTTCTCCTAGGTTTGCTTTTGAAAATACGACACAGTAGTCCATCAGTGACCTAAACAGTACCAAGTAAAAGAGAAAAATTACTTCCTGTAAAAACTTATTAATACAGCTGGGAATGTCATCAGGCATTTTTAAGACAGGATCACGTTGCTGATTTATATTCAGCTCACGGTATACAATGCCCTCAGGTCCTCCTCTGGCAGAGCCACTGCTTCACCAGTTATTTCTCATTTTGTATTTTTGCATTTGATTTCTCCTTGTTGAGTATATCGCTTTGCACTTGTCTTTATTGAATTTCTTCTTATTGATTTCAGTTCTTTCAATCTATCAAGATCATTTTGAATTCTTATCCTGTCCTTTTGCAGTGCGTACAGCATTCAGCATTATAAGCATTCAGTCAATTTTATCATTCAAACTGCCAATGAAAATATTTTGTGAAATCGTGTTCATGAGAGCCTCACTTGCAATGACCTCCCGTTTTGCAGTCGAGCATGTGCAATTACTCCTTCAGTACAGTTTTTCAACCAGTCCTGCATCCACTTTAAAATAATATAATCTAGACCATATATTCCAAGATTCTTATGAAAATATTGCATGAGACAGAACGAAAAATTATGCGACATCAGTACCACATTTGCAATTTTGTTACTCTGTCAGAGAATAAAATTAGACAAGTCTGAGATAGTTTGCTCTCCTCAAAGCCATCTAGTTTTTTTTCAGTCATCTTATTCTCCTATAACAGGACTTATACACAAGGAATGTGCTCGTATTCGGTCCGGTGTGCATTTCAGGGGTGATGTTGATGTGAGCTCCCATCCTAGCCAGCCAGCACTGTCCCACGCACACCAGTAAGGCTGCAGCTCCATATTGCTCAGCTTTACTGACCTCCAAGTTGCACCTATCCAAACTTTGGCAGAATTTCAGAGACATCATGAGGCTACTAGAAATGCCTATTTTGGAGAACCAATAAGGGAAAAACGCAACTCACCTCTGTAGCACCTGAATAGCATCTAGGAAGCTGACAGTGATGACCTATTGCCACTTTGCTCAATAACGTCATGTGCAAAGATGCCAAAGCCCTAAATCAAAAACAAAAAAGGAGGATGTTAGTGCCATGCTGAGCTTCGGCTTATTTTCTGCATGTTGTGGCACAGGTGTACCTGCCATGTCACAGACCTGACTTGCTCTAGACAGGGAGTTACTTTCTTGAGCACTATCCATGACTCAGTTTGTGGTTTCCACTGGTACCAGGCTGGCTGCTTTAGCTAGTAACATAGAGGGTGGGCTTTCTTTACTGAGCACCTTTTCTAGCTTCTCTTCTCCAATATACCGATATGAGTAAAATATCCTATGCACCTGCCTGACCATTAGGGGCTTTATATCTGAGCAAGAGAATCCAGCTTGTAACAGCATAGATCAAAATGTGAAGAAAAATGTTTCCAAGCATTTCTTTGAGTAGGATATTTTGATATTGCATATTACATCCACAATCGAAAGACCTCTAGCTCTCAGTAGGTAAGAACTCAATAGGACTTGTGCTGAAAAGGCACTGGAATAGCTTTTGAGTAAGGGACAAAAAACTCTTTCTATCTCCTTTTTTTTTGCATGTGTTGCAGAATTTGAGAAAAAACATCCCAATTTAAGTGGGATGAATTAGCGAAAGGAGGGATCAGGAAACTCTCAGAGCCTGCACTCTGTTACAGGCTGTTGGTGAGAATGGAGAAATAATTAAGATATCAGTCTGATAGGCTGACAATAATATTAAAAAATTAAAGAAGCTATAGTGAAATTAATGGATTTTTGAGAATTCACACAAAATTTATCTTTGTGGGAAGGACGACAGAAAATGTCCAGCTTCTTGGCTTTACATAAATAGAAATAATCCAGAAATGAAAATGACAGCTTTAACAGTTTAAATAAACATTTAAACGCTAAAAATAAGCACTTCTGAAAACATGCAGAGTCACATTGTATCACACAGGTATACAAGGGGCTAGAGAGTTAGCCAAAGATGATCAAACAGAAATAAAAACAAAACTCCTTCATGACATTTCTCATAGTCATGGCAGGGAGGAGGCCATCAAACAGTCCCAGTTGCTGAGTATAGAGAACCCCAAGGGCTGTCTGGTGCATCCTCCTGCCCTAAGACAGGACCAAGACAAGTACTGGCAGGAATTTGTCTAAATTGCTCTCAAAATCCTCCATGGTGGCCTCAAATCCTCCTCTTCGGGAACGTTAAGAAACTTTGCTTCATTCTTTCCAGTGTAGAGTTTTTCCTAATGTCTAACCCAAACCTTTCTTTCTGTGGTTTTATCCTCTTACTTCATATCACAGTCCCAACATCCTTTAAGAGATGCAGCTGGAAGCCTCTGTAACATCCTTCTGAACTATGTTTTTCGTAGACACATTGTCAGAAAAGGTGTTGATCGTGGGATGGTTATGAAACATATTATCATGGAGACATAAAATTCTGGAGATCACTGTAAACACTGTAAAGTTCCTATTTTGGACCTCAAAAGTCCCAAATGCTGATTCTAATTTGATGACATGGGAACAAAAGCTCGTTTATTCAGTTGAAAATAAGAGGGGTAGTCTGAGTTCTTACTTCATACAGGACATTTTTTCCTGGTGAAAACTCATTTTGCAACATCTTATCATTGATCCTTCCTTCTGTTATCTCACCATGGCAACATTTTGGCCCCATTTCTGAGCATACAATTAGAATTTTGGATTTCTAAATTCAGACTGCAGATGTACCGATGGAGATGAAGCACCCACGCCTGAGATGTAGTGTGTGCTACACAGGCAAATCATCTGCAGCAGAAACATACATTTGCTTCCCAGGCAATCACACTACCATGGTAATATATTCCTCAAAGCACAGTTAGGTCAGAGAAGAAGATAAAGGAGGTGAGGTGAAGAGCATAAGGTGACAAGAGGAGGGCAGATAGGACAGGGATGCGAGGGTGAGACAGAAAGCAGGAAGGTGAGCAATGATAGAGGGTCAGGACAGATCCAGGCAGAGTTGGAGCAAGGTCAGGAAGGAAGACATAGGATCAAGTCTGCTGGGAATAGAGTGGGATGGAAATGAAATGATGAGTGCAAGGAAAGACAAATCATAGTGTGAGAGAGGGAGCAAAGGTGGCTTTCCAGAAGGAGCAGAAGCCTGGGTAGAGAGATAAGATACAGTGGGTGCTGGCGGTGTGGATGGTAGGGCGGTTGCCAGATAGGGAACTGAACAGCGATGTGAAGAGTGAGAGTATTCTCCTTCCACCTGCAACTCTACCAACTTCTAGTAGCCTGTACCTGTTTAGGCATCTGGCTTTCCAGTCTGAGATAATTGGAGGTGATGGTGGCTGGCTTCCTCCAATATCACAATACTTATGAAATATCATCTTTTGCAATTTAAAAAGTAGGTCTTGAGGGTGAAGCATTACCCTGTGAGTTTGCAAGATGTGAGGTTGGCAATAAGACTGATGGCAGAGAAAATATTTTCTCCCTGCTTGGATTCTGCTTTTTTTTTTTTTCTTTTTTTTTTTTTTAAGGTAATGGAAGATGTAATAAAACGTATCAAAATGCACAAAACCTAATCGCATATCTATTTGTATTCAGCTACCAAATCCTTCTGAGGGAGCTGCTATTAAGCACATCAAATCCCATAATGCTCTTTAAATATCATGTACAGGAGATGCAGCAGAGCACAGAAGAAGCAAAACTGCTGTCTCACAGTGCCGTCTTGTTTTAACAAGTCCATGGCTGGTACTCTTCATAGCTGGGGCACTTGGATGAAGCCTGGGGGTCCCCACCACAGGAGAGGCCCTTCTCCTCACTCTTCCCCATGTGCTCAGGAGAAGAAAAGCAGACGCAACAGAAAAGTCTGGGGGAAATTGGCCTTCTCTAAAGCCTGGCTGCTTCTAGGCTATGCTTTGAAAAACAGTTTAAAATAATTCAGTCCAACTACAGTGGGATCACAGAGGGATGAGGGAGATTGTAGCTAGGGGTGAAAGAAAAAGAGAAAAAATAAGTCTGTCCAAAACTGAGGTTCCTTCAGTGCAGAAAGGAAAGAAGGGGAAGATATGTGGAGTGGATTAGGGCCTGGAAGCCCAGCTTCCATATGGGAAGGGTCTTGTTTTTAGGGTTTGCCCTACACCTTTGGCTATGATGGTCTATTTTGCCAAGAACTGTTTCATTGCTGTGATACAGACATTTCTATGATCTGACAAGGATCATGGGTTGAGGCACCAGCTGTGGCCCCACTATAGATTCCAAACATCTGCAGAGTGCCGTAGAGGGAAGAGGTTCAGGCTAGCAATCACTTGGCCACTGTAGCCACCCTACTCCCTGCAGACCTCTCTGCCACAAGTGCTGGTGCCAAAGGGTTTACCATTCAATTCTGCTCTGCCTGCAGCAGCCTCAGGAAGTATCCTCAGGATGGTGCCAGAGCAGGGCTCCTCACGTGTGCTGTGGGGAAGGAGCTGACAGCTGTCTGCTCTGATAAAGCTGCATTTCATGGAGAAGCCATCTTTCTGCAGGTTATTATTTTGTATATGAAAGTGTCAACAACAGCTAAGAACCTTTTGCCTTCTGGACATAAAGAATAGCAGGGCACCCAATTTTACAGGCTTTTAAAGAAATGGATTTGGCTGCATAAAAGAAAGCTGCAATCCATGAAAAATACTTCCCTGAATTTCAGGTCCCCATATTCTATTAGACTTACACAAGTTTATTTTAGAGAAGGATGTTCCAGGATAACGTAAATAAATTTACAGATTTCCTCCATATGAATTACATTTTATTTCGTCTCGATTTTGTGCAAGCTTGCTTGTAACTCAGAGAAGGAGTAGTTTATCTTTGACTGTCCTATTTATGTTACGACAGTGTGACCAGGGGATCAATGTACTTTTAGCAAAACAGAAAGGTATCATGTAGTAACTAGGTCATAAACACAGTAGTTCCCTCTTGCCTCAAAGTTCTACTCTTCTTTTTTTTACCATTTTGTATTTTTCAGAACAAAAATTCACTGCTCTTTTAAAATTTCCATTCTCAAACTTCTCCCTCATGTATGTTTCTCATCTTAATTTCTGAGTGCTGACTATTACAGCATATCCAATACTGTGGGATATGTTTGTGCATTGTACAAAGGGCATTGACTATTACAGTATATGTATACTGTATGTAAAGTCCATCAGCAAATGAGAGAAACAAGAAGTATTAAGGTCATGTACATTAGTACCTGCTCTTGTAAGTAATCCAAATATAACTTTATTCCAATGAGTGTTGTTAAACATTGAAACAAGAATCAGATATCTCTTAGACAAGCCATACACTTTGCAGGTATTTTTCAAAAAAATTAATGTTTTGAAGGACCAAAAACCTTCCACAAGACCCACAGTTTAGCAATATAATCCAAGATAATGTGGGTGAGAATAAAGACAACTTGATCAGAGAAAAACCTCCTACTATTTCCCCAAGTTCTTTTTCCTCTTCCAGGAGCTTGAGCTGCCCCAGCTCATGGCAGTTGATGGGACACTGTGTCACTGTTCCCATCCAATCACCTCATGACCATTGTTCTGTGTGTTTTGATTTTTCCAATCATCTCAAGGATAGTTCTAAATATCATGGTGATCAAATTCTCAGAAGGCAGTAGGTCAAACCTGCTGCAAAGACTGCCATGATATCAAACTGCTCAAGTAGTGAGATCAGAGCGATTAGATGGTACTTTCAGAATGTACCAAAATGAAATTTAGCTTTGCAACAAAAATGCTAGTGTATCTGATAGGATATTCAGTGCAAGGAGAGACCTTTGTTTGGCAACTGTAATGACAAAGGAGAAGTTAAAGTTAATGGACAGCTAATCAGATGTGAATTTCTGTGAGACATCAGTAAAAAGGCTCCAGCCTTTGCCTACATAGTCTTAATAATTCCATCAATAATCACAACTTTCCTTGAGCACATGGTCCAGATGGTAGGCCTTCTACTGGACCTTCATGGCACAGTAAGTCACATTTCCCGTAAGAAATGCTACAGTCCTTCTAAATGACAATGGAGAAGAGCACCACAAATGCAAAATGTTTTCTTATTAAAATGAAAATAAATTCTTATTACTTGCATCTCTGCAGCTTTTGAAGTTGTCTTTTGAGACTGCTTTTGAGAGCATGTAATTTCTTGGCTTGTATTTTCTTTTACCTGGGCAAAAATTTTGGTCAATACAACACATACTATGATCTATAATAAATGGACTTCACAGGTGATGTCTCCTTACATGTAGGCTACTTGTCCTCGTCTGAAAGGGCTCTCAGCTCTGCTGCGTAGTTGCAAACCAAGCAGGTAGAGATGCAGTTGCCCAGACTGATGGAAGGGGAAAGGTGAATTTTGTGCATATGCAACCTAAATCCAACATTTTAAAGTAAAAATAGACATTCAACTTCTAAAACTCATAATGTTTTTATCTAATTTTCAGTTTGCCTAGCTGATGAATGTGCAGACGATGTATGAATACCACCTACCTTCATATGGATCTCTGACCAGTGGCTGAGCAGATTAGGCATGTGATGGAAAGTTGCAAGCACCAGTTTTCAGCAGGATATTCACATACATCATTTTCTCTGAACTGCCAGGGAAGAGAATAAAGAGATACCAGTTTGGTGACTGATGTTTAACTCTAGTTGCTAAGGGAAAGGTGGTTTGTGGGATCATACTTTCATGTGTTTGTATGCACACATACTCCCACATGTACTTTTCTTCTTTTAATTGCATGCACTGATTGTCTTTCCACAAATCATCAGATGACAAGGGTGCCAAGTTCCCCAAATTTATTAAAAATAATAGATATCTATATGTGAGAGGAAGTAGTGTTCTTTCTGAAGGAAAGGCTGAGGTCCTTTACATACCTAGAGGCCCTTACCAACCACCAGTACAGGAAGGAGACCATAGCAGACCAGTGATGTAAGGAGGAGCCCCAGGAGTCTCTAGTCCCAATCAAACACCTGAGAAGCAGCTCCAGCTGTGTGACTCCTTCAGAAATGTGTCTGATTTGGGTCCACCTCATCCAGAGAAACATGTTTTCCTTTACAGAAGAGGAAAGGGACTAGGTCGGAGAAGAGTTTGTCTGTGCTTTGATTGTGCTGCTCTTTTTGTCTTTACTTCAAGGCAGCAAATTGGCAGGACCCATCTCTCTTGGAAGTTGTCATGGAATGGAAAGCCTTCCGCAGCTCTAAGGGATCATTCTAGCATCATATTCATACTTGTGCACTGGTCAATTGCACTGAGATTTATTCATCCCACTCATTCTGTTAAAATGGTTGCCTCAAAACTACTAGAAGTACAGCTTTTTTCCAAATATTTTTTTCTGATTTTGGCCATTGATTTGCATGTAACTTTTGCCCTGCGATGTTAGGTGTCTTCACTTTAATCCTCCCAAACACAGAAAAATTAGAGCTGGTGTTTCCATAGCAACTTTAGCTTCTTATTGACATTATAATAAAATTATTCATTTGAGATTCATAAGGCCTTACAATCTAGACTCAGCATAAGGACCCTGTAGGTCTGCTGAAGGGCCAATCTTTGCCCAGATCTCTGTAGACAGTTAAGGATATGCCACCTCTATATACTGCTATTGTATTTGCAATGGACAGAAATTACTGGGTGATGCAAGGATGAGATTTGTTCAGTGTTCAAATAATTATAGATAGAAGGTATGTTTTGTATAGTTAGTGATGCTTTTTAATCATTGAGAAGAAGAAGGAGGTTGTTTAAGCCATAATTGCTGAGAGTCTTTAGGAAGAAAATAGATATTTCTATCAGATAATTGGTTTGTTGGTATACTGAGTCCTTGGAATTTTACTGGAGCCAGAAACTGCCTATTTCACTCAATTGGCTTGTATAATAGCTGGGATGTGCTAGCTTGAGTGTTTAAGGGTTTTTTGCTAAGCATACAGTCATCTTAATTAACTTCATATTCATCTATCACTTCCAGAATAGTATTCATTACAGTAGTACAGACTGGCTGAGATGAAAAATGTGTATTTGGAGATAGACTCAAAAGTAGATAGTTAGGCACTTCCAAAGACATCTACTTTTCAAAACACTTAATGCCAATATATCTACCAAGCTGATGTTATTTGCTTCATTTGAGCTGATAAGTATTTAGTGTTTTAGAAAATTAGTTACTTAAGTGCTTAGCAGGGAATAAACAGCATAATTTTAGACATCCACTTAGACATTCTTATATCTTGCCTTGAATCTTGCGTTGAATATAGGAGAGGGTATTAAAATAAACTGGTAGTTTGCTAGGAAAATGACTCTTTAATGAGGACTTGTAAATCCAGCAACTATCAATGACTTTCTGAAAAAAAAATATTCAGATATTTATGAAAAAAATACTATATATTCCACAAAAACATAAATCCTTATATCTTGGAATGTGTCATTGCCTGTAGAGGTGAAATAAGTTACAAATCTTAAAAAAATGTGTAGCTGCTACTTGCAATGGCTTACCGACTTGATGGAGAGGCATGGTCAGAGGTAATTATTGGCATCACACTGTGCAAAGCTGTTCTTCTCAAGAGTGAGTGTTGTACCGGTGACACTGTCCTACAGGCACAGCTGGGCAAGGTACTACAGCAGCTGCCCCATGCAGTTGGCCCAGTAGGCCCATGTATCAGCCTGGCTCTAAATCCTGGCAACTCTAGACTCCCAGCCATAATGATCATGCCACTTCCAAGGACGGATTATCAGTGTTTGTCCGTTTGAATAGGATGTCATGCAAATGTTGGCTGCCAAGTACACTTGAAACAAGGCATGCAGCGTTGGCAGGTTCGTGAAGGATGTCCATGCTCAAATCACTCACCTGCCATCATTTCAATGGCCTTCTCAGAGACATCATGGCATGGTGCTTTCCACAAGTTGCCTAGAAACCTGCAGTTTTATCAGCTTTATTGGCTAGTGGTGAATTGTGGCTGCTGAAGAAAATAGAAGACAGCCTTCTTGCTTGGTGAAATGTCTGCAGTTTTTGCTTAGTTGACACAGATAATCCTATTTGAACCCAAACATGACTTCCTGCATAAATTTGCTGGCTTTCTTCAAAAAGGTTCCTCTCCTGGATAATAAATAAATAAATAAATAAATATTGGAAAATAGTTTTATGAGGGATGTCGCTATGTAGTAAGTGATCATGGGCTTACTAGTGATACTGTGATAAGCCTGCCGAAGGTAGATGTAACAGTACATCCTGGCAGGCTGTTCTAAAGAGCTAGCTACAAATTGACAGCATGGCATTCAGCTGGCAAGCAATTGATATTGCTCTGTGACTCGCTGTGGTGATTGTGATTTATATCATGTCTGTAAAACTGCTATCAACTTTTCAGACAGAGCTGAAAATAAAATCCTCACAGGGGAAGGTGCTACTGAGATCACTTAGAGGGGTAGGAGAGGACTCTAGGGAAGGAAAAGAAGTCAAATGCTACAGAGTTTGCTTATTACGTTTCCCCACGTTGTTATGTAAGTAATAAACTGAATAAGAACGCACCTCATTTTTGCCATATTTATCAGCTCACTTTGTTACTCTAGAGTCATTAAGCTATTCCTTTTTACAGGATAGTATTTGGCCTTATGTGTGCAAACCTGATTTACTTTCCAATAACTTTTTCTCCCCTATGTACTTAAAAACACCAGATGAATGCAGCAATGTACCATATCCTTAAGTAATTGTTACAACAACATGTAGGGACAGCTGAAGAGCTGAAAACTTTTTTTGGTTTATTGGATTAATGAGGGTTTATAGTCCAATGCTGAAAATAGGGAAATTATGAGAAATGTGGCAAAATAAAAGTTAATTTCTCTGCGCTCCCCATGTAGTCAGCTTCTAATGATCCATGATGCTTTTGGTCTTAATCTGCAGTATTTTATCTTCATTTCAGTACTAATCTGAATGAGAGTTGCACAGAAGCATTCTTTGGTCAAATGAAGTGAGTTACATAAATTGATGCAGGATAGACCAAATCTCAATACATATATGCCAGTATATGTACTGGCAAATCATATATGCCAGATCATGCAAGGTAGTAGATGATCTCCGCTGCTGTAGTAGATGATCTCTCCTGTTCAGGGAAGTTGCCTTCATCCCATTGCTGTTGTGGACCTCATTTTGTGGTCCTGCTCTCTCAGAGTCCTACATTGAGGGAAAAGATGGATATATACCAGTTAGAAATACTGTAAATAAATTCTTCAGAGATCAGAAATCCAAATCCTGCATAACTAGAACTTCAAAGTCTAGTCAAAACATACCTTGATTATCCAACAGTTGTCTTCTCCTTCAGACTGTTATTTACCATTGACCAGAAGTGTTAAATGGAGATTTTTCATAGCATTGCTAGCACAGTCACTTTAATTGCCTTTAATGACAGAAATGTGTAGTATATGACGAGTTTATTTTTATTTCATAAATTGATGACTTTGAAAAGTCAGTATTTGGGGCTTTTTATTTTCTTTCATTTCTCTCTGTCATAAAAATTTATATAGATATACATTTCCATCATCTATGTTGACCCTTTATTGTGGTGGTAAATACTCTAACCTCTAGTAATTATGACCTGTAGCCTGTTATATTAATCTTGATTGCTTGTGAGTTTTATACACAGAAGGTTGAGATTATTCTATTTTTTTTGCAGGCTGCAGTTTTTCTGTGACTGATTTTAACCAAATGCAATACTGTGGCAGGACATAAAGAAATTTAAAGCAGAGTCCTCATTAGTTGCAGTCTCTCACTCCTCATCTCTGTGATGAATCTCACTGCTGTGAGCAGAGGCAAAGAATGAGAGAGCAAGAGCAATCAACTCTCTAGTGTGCCAGCTGCAGATATGTTCGGCCATAAGGATGCACCAAATGGGAATCTGCATGGACAGTCACAGAAACAGTCTATCTTATAATTCCCATTTCAAGTGATGTTGAGTGTTTTGCTTTTTACGTGAAAGTAATCAGTCAATCTTAACCACTTAAGTAAGTGCTTGTGAACTAAAGAACCACACAGTAAGTGTTTGTGTACTAAAGAATGCCAAGGAATATCGTGTTCAGGCAGTGACTTAACATAACAATTAAAATAGAAAGCCAAACACGTAGAGGAAGCCCATGCAGAGAACTCTTTCATTAAGGGAATGATAAATATTCTGTTTACCATGGAAAATCTTTATTTCATCTAGTAAAGTATCCCAAAGGCAGAAAGTATATCTATAGGAAAGCAGTGAAGCTGCTTCTTTTATATGAATAAGGCAACATACAGAGCATGGTGGACTAAGGAACAAGTTTAAGTGCTTGCTCATACTGATTAATATTGCAGTGAGCTACCATTTAACATAGTAGCTATACACTTCTGTCAGCAAAAAATGCCCAGAACATCAGGAGGTTTCCAAGCATGGTGTCCAGAAGTGGAAATCACTGTGTTACTGCAAACTGCACATAACACATTACTATAAAAATACCATTATCATTAACAAGACACAGCTGTGAGCTGATATGGATGCAGCCTCCCAGAGGCATCTCCTTTTTGGATAGAGCATTCTAGTTAAGACAACCAAAGCTCTTTTGACTGCTTCCTTCCTGTTACTAGACATACTTCTCAAAAAAAGTCATTACCTAGAAAATGCGTCACTGACTGTAAAACCCTGAGAAATATCTCCTTTTTTTTTTCTCTTCAAATAAACAACTGTTGGAGTCAAATTTGATTTCAGATTACTCCTTCCTCATCTAAAAGTTGCCCTAGTACCTAACAAGATGCAGCAAGGTTATTATAGGTTGGCTTAACACCATCTTTCTTTGTACAGATCCTTTGTTAAGTGTTTAGTAAAAGGCAGCTTTTAGAGGCAATGCTTAGATTTTTTTTTTTTTTTTTTTTTTGTGTCAATGTTTCTGCTGCTTTGGAAATAGACTCCATGCAGTTCCCATAGAAGTATGCCAAACTGAGAGAGGTGACTCATTTTCAAAGTGATGGCATCCAGCACTTGCACTGCTAACTCTGCAGCCTTCAAGGAGGGAACTCTCCCGAGCTGCCAAGACTTAAAATTTTACAGCTTATAACTCACTTGGGGAAAGATGTTCCTGCGACTGCTCTTAAAACCTTTCATATTGCTGCAGTATGTTTCATGAATCTCAGTGCTACTTCTCTCCAGCTCAAACCTAATTTACTTGGAAAGAGGAGTAAATGCAAAATTAATTCTTGAAATGATTTAATGATTTCACTGTTACATAATGAGAGCTGCTCATTAGCCTAATATTTGCTGATGAGAAAACACTTAGCAAAAGCAAATGCTTTTACTGAAATTTTGCACAGGTAACAGATAAAGTCTGGTCATTTGCATTTGCCTCCTTTGCAAAAAAAAAAAAAGGCAAAAATAAACCTTAAATATTTGAGTGTTCTGACTTCATTAAGATTCTTATAGCTTCATTAAGATATCTTCAAGTGAATTTTATAAGGTTTATCCAACAGAAATCTCTTAAATGCTTTTGTATTGGAGACTGTACTGCATCTTAATTACTTGTTAGGGCATTCAAACAAAGTAAACAAAGTTTCATGTACCGTATTTGTCAATAGTTAATCCATTTCCCCTAGTTTGTATCCAGACCTTTTGTACCTTTAAAGACATACCATTCAGATGACTGAGGATAAAAGAAGTCATCTACAAACACACACACACACACACACAAATCCAAAAGCTACTTCAGATCCTTGAAATTTCATTTTGTTATTGCTTCTAATGATTTACCATACTGCAGCAGCAGTCACTAGCTTGTAAATAAAAAGTTAAATCAGATTTTTTCTTCTTAGATGTAATTTTCTCCACAGTCTCAGTAACCTCCCATGGCAGCACTGACAGATTAGAAAGGTAGCTCCTTTGGAAGAAAACAGCATTAAAGCAACCTTAGAGCACTAAGGGCTTTAACACCAAATGACTTCTGTGTCTTGGGGATGAGAATAATGTTTAAGGGAAAAGTGAAAACATGAAAAAGGAAATGATGGCAGCAAGTTTAATTTAAACACATTATTCAGTGACTTTCCTCGCTTTGGAGGATAGGTACAGGTATTGATTTCTCACAGACATTTCTCTGTTCCTCAGTGAGAGCCATGATGGGTGTACCTGGCACACAACAGTGCTTTCCTTACCCTCATTCAGAGGTGGACCGCTGCCAGGATAAGTCCTATTTTATGTGAGTAAAATATATAACTTCTTCCCCATAAACCTACCAAACTGGTCAAGTCTTTTACAGTAGTTACAGGCTTGGATTTTGGACTTGTTTTGGCTTGTGCTGTGATTCAGTTGACTTGTGGAAACTGTTAGCAATATCCACATTAGTTGGCAGTGATTGTTAACATTTCCACAGAAGAGCTAGGGACTCCTGTAGTTCATTATGTTAGTTATTAGGATTTTTACTGTTTGTTGGCTGATAGCACTGTGATCTAGGGCAGAAGAGCAAACAAGGCCACAGTGCTATAAGTCATCCTGCAAAAGCCTCTCTGTGCCCCATCACTTCTGCTCTAGGCATGCTCTGTATTCCTCTCACCTGGCCATCTTAGTGCAACAAGATCACCTTGTCATTTATATTGGTCTCAGATCCCTTAGCCTTGGGAGCCTAAGGATAACATTTTCAAAGGTACCCCAGATTTGGGATCCTCTCAGGCTTCGTTTTCAATGGGAAGCTGGGAGGTGATCTGTGACTTCCAAAGATATTCAGGCATCGATGTGCTTATGTCCCACTACGAAGTGAGACCTAGATCCCAAGTGACCTAGCTAAGTCCATGTTTTTGGCCATGCTGTTTCAGTGTAAATGCCATCCAAACAGATGATAATGGCCGCTTGGTACTGTAAAGTTCTCTAAGCCTTTTGTGAAATACTTGGGGCTGACACATTAAAGTCCTGACAAGCCACAGCAAACAAGCATGATCATAGGCAAAGCATTTTCTGGGTCTTGTTAAACAAATTAAGACCTTTAAAACAGGGCTGAGGCAGGTGGGCTGGTGTTAGGCATTATCACTAGTAGAATAGTCACACTTCATTCAGTTATATTGCAACACTTTTGTGTAATGGAAAGACAAATCAGTTGCAGTCATAGATAAATGTGTAATAGTGCTGTGCTCTACAGTTTAAAGCTTGGGCTACCTTTGATTTCCATTTTGCAGTTACAGTACATCGGTAAGAATGTTATCATAAACTCTTCTAGTAAGTTTATTTTCACAGTATGTTAAAACGCTTACACAAATAAAAAGTATATTGATTCTTGTGCTCACACCTTCCACTGTAACTACTGCTGATAAGGTTTTGATGAATTGCAAAAGTCTTGCTTTGATTTCCTTGAAGATCTCTAGAAAATGTAGAGCAATTAAACAATTCATCATTGTTTATCACTGGGAGAGAAAAGGAATTATGGATAAATTGTCATGCATGTCATTCAGATGTTGAATGGTGGGGACTTAGGTGCTTAAATTTGGGTAATAAACTTTTTCAATTAGCAGTAATCATTTATTATTTTATTTGTAAGTCATCTACTGTCCTGGGAGTTACAGTATATCTTGCTAGGTTGTTGTTTCTCAGCCTTTCTAATCATAGGGTTTCCTTTCTAGCAGAAATACAAAGTCATTTAATAGAAGGAGACCAAAATTTAATATTCTCATATAATGGAAATGTAATGTCCTGATATAATTGAAAATGCTGAGTGCAGAAAATGAAGCCACTTTTTATCAACTTACAGATATTAGTGATTTGTATAGGAATGTGTGTCTATATGGTTTGTTCTGTTTTCCTGTTGTATGGACTGTCATTGGTCAAGGAAGCACAAATGGGAATACAATGTTTTAGCAATACTGATGTACGTGTGTTTTAATAAAAATAAGAATGATGATAAATTTTAACAGAAGAAACACCATGAGAAAGAAACTCTGCAACCTCTCTGGGCAGCCTGTTCCAGTGCTCTGTCACCCTCACTGTCAAGAAATGTTTCCTTAAGTTCCTGTGGAACATTTGGTGTCTCAGCTTGTGGCTGTTTCCTCTAGTCCTATTGCTGGCCACCACTGAAAAGAGGCCACCCGCTCCTCCTCATTGCCTCCCTTGAGGTATTTATAGACACTGATCAGATCCCCCCTCAGCCTTCTCTTCTCCAGGCTGAACAGACCCAGCTCTCTCAGCCTTTGCTCATAGGGCAGACATTCCAGGTCCCTGATCATCCTGGTAGCCCTGCGCTGGACTTTCTCCAGCAGCTCCACATCCCTCTTGTACTGGGGAGTCCAGAATTGGACACAGTCTCCAGGTGAGGCCTCACCAGGGCTGTGTAAAGGGGGATGATCACCTCCCTTGACCTGCTGTAGATGCTCTTTTTAATGCACCCCAGGATCCTGTTGACTTCTTGGCCACCAGGACACACTGCTGCCTCATGGTCAACTTGTCATCCACCATGATGCCCAGGTCCTTCTCTGCGGGGCTGCTCTCCAGCAGGTCCACCCCTAATCTCTGCTGGTGTCCGGGGTTATTCCTCCCCAAGTGCAGGACCCTGCACTTGCCCCTGTTGAACTTCATGAGGTTTCTCGCCGCCCAGTCCTCCAGTCTGTTCAGGTCCCTCCGGATGGCAGCACAGCCCTCAGGGCTATCAGCTGCTCCTCCCAGTTTGTTATCATCAGCAAACTTGCTGAGGGAGCACTCCAGCCCTTCATCCAGGTCGTTAATGAATAAGTTGAACAGGACCGGACCAACGACTGACCTTTGGGGGATACCCCTAACTACAGGCCTCCAATTGGACTCCACACCACTGATCACCACCCTCCGAGATCTGCCATCGAGCCAATTCCCAATCCACCTCACAGTTCACTCATCTATCCCATGCTTCTGAAGATTGTCCAGGAGGATGTGAGGGACGGTGTCAAAAGCGTTGCTGAAGTCCAGATAGACGACATCTACTGCTCTACCCTCATCTATCCAGCCACTCACTCAGTCATAGAAAGCTATCAGGTTAGTCAAGCATGATTTCCCCTTGGTAAATCCATGCTGGGTACTCCTGAGCACCTTCTCCTCCAAGTTTCTGGAGAGAGCAGCCAGGATGAGCTGTTCCATCACTTTTCCGGGGATGGAGGTGAGGCTCACTGGCCTGTAGTTATCTGGGTCCTCCTTCTTGCCTTTTCTGAAGATCAGTGTGACGCTGGCTTTCTTCTAGTCAGGCACCTCTTCTGTTTTCCATGACCTTTCAAAGATGATGGAGAGTGGCTTAGCTATGATATCCACCATTTCATGCTATAAGTCTTAATAAAACTCACCTCTCAGTATTTGTAAGCATCTGAAACTTCTCATTATCTTTAATATAAACAAAACCACTTTCAAAGAGCCAAAAGGCTGATTCCAATATTTCCGAAGTCTACATAGCCTCTGTAGCCTCTGCTAATTTATTTTAGACCTCTAGGAAACATTTCCACATTATCTTTTTCCTTCCTTGTCACTGAAATTCATAGTTAGACCAAGTCCTATCAATAATTTCCACTAGGCTTATTTACCAAGTTTGCCAAACATTTTTGTCTTAGCAAGTAATTTAATTATTAAGGCAGCTATCCCTTCAACAACACAAAGAAAATCCTTTCCTTTGTAGCATCTCTCCATCCAAATGTACTTCAGGGAAAATAAAAAGTAATAGAATAATATGAAAAATAATACAGATGAAATAATGCGAAAATAATACAGATGATTAAACGGACAATTTTGTGTGCAAGCAGCCAGATGTGACTGCCCTGAGTGATCTGTCCCACAAACCACATATTAAATCTGAGATCTCCACATCTCAATGTGAGCTGGGGAGACATGAGGGCCTGGCAGGCCTCTGAGAACAGATTATTAAATGCTTGGAGGCATGCTGACAAGGAGATCATGCCCAAACTTTGGCAAAGGAGGCAGCAGTGGGGTAGCAAAACCCTTGCATTCGGTGTGGAAGGCTGAGCTTTCTGCAGTTGCTCAGCTGGGCCAGGCCTAGTTGTCAATCCTGTTTTCTGCCAAGTGGAAAAACAGGTAGATCAAGACAGTGGAAAAGCTTTCTTTATTTTATTTATTTATTTATTTATTTATTTTTAAGAACAGTTTTCACTGTAACTAGCTGCTGTTTCAAATTGCTAGCAGTTTACAAAAGCGTGAGGAAAAATCCTTCACACCCATTAATCTAATTTAAATTAAACAGGCAAGGGTGATTTTTAAACTTTGAGGGCCTTGCCCTCACCTAGAAAATTTTGCTGTACAAATGCCTTTTGAAGTGCAAATATAGTGACCATGACCAAAACTACTGCCCCGTTGCACCGAAGAGTCAGCATTCCTCAGGAATTAAATCACAAGTGAAAGGCATTTCAAACAAAAGAGCTCAAGGAATAAATATCTTAAGAACATTTCACTTCCTTGTCTTTTACGGACAAGGACAATAAAATGATTAAGAAATTCAGAATTGGCAGCTACTGTTAAAGTTGGAGGACAAAGATAGGGCTATATTGATTGCCTATTGAAAAACTTATGCTAATGTAGTCTTGTATGAAAATTCATACATGGTAACTTTAAATTTTTCTTAAGGAAATCTCTAATTCGGATACAGAAAACACATGTCTTCTGCCTTCCCCAATCTGAATTAGTGGCTGTGGTCATTCTTCTGAGTCCATCCCTGCACGAACCTGTCCCTGCTTCTGCAAGGAGATTGTCACATATCAAGAATTGTGTTCAATTAGATGAAGGACCCTCACTCCAAACAAAAGGAAACTCCTCAGTTCAGAAGATACAACATCATTCTGTCTCAGAGAAAAATCTCATATATCTTTGTGTCAGAAAATGTCTTTGATTGTCAGGCTAATGTGACTAATTTAGATTGTAGTGCCTCTCGTATTACTCAATATCAGATTATTTTTATCTTCCTAAAATATTTTAGTTTCAAAGAACACACATGAAATGAAGTATGTGATGGAAGGATTGGATGATTAGTATGAAATTTTTGGATCTTAATATGAAGGTGTTTAGATTTCATTTACAAGCGGATAAGTTGTTAAAGTGTAAATAGGAGGTCCTTGTTAGAAAGTTCCTTCATATCTGTGGGGAAAAAAAAGGGAGTCAATAGGAAAGATTCCTGCTCTCATAATCAGACCTATCTTTGGTGTCTCCCAGTCTCCCGTTGGGTATCCAGAACTATCCTTTCAATATTGTCCATATTCTAAAACTCTTGGCTAAGAAAATCTCAGTCCAAGTACAAGTGTATGTTGTGAAGACACGCAGACATACTTCCTTTGCTGAAGTCAATGCCATTACTCCATGTGACATCTCTGAAGCCGAGATTTTGCTCATCTCAGCTCAGTGTATTTTACACTTTACAGTGCTCATTTGCTCAGTGTATTTTACACTGAGGATCCATTTTAATATTATGCACTGATTATTTCTCTTTACTGGATTTTTTTATTCTTTTTCCTTGAAAAATCTTAGTCTTTTTTTATCTCACATTGAACCTTTTGCCTGGAAGTTTTCCATGAAGGAGTCCGTAATGGCTCAACAGTGCTCTTTGGAAAGCTAGGCTTTTGTGTGCACATGCCGTTCACAATTACCTTGTGGGAATGTGAGATGACAATTAAATTTTAATGTAACCCCAGCATGCACTAATACAATAGCTTCTTCCTCTTCTTCTTCTTCTTCTTCTTCTTCTTCTTCTTCTTCTTCTTCTTCTTCTTCTTCTTCTTCTTCTTCTTCTTCTCCTTCTCCTTCTTCTTCTTCTCCTTCTTCTTCTTCTTCTTCTCCTTCTCCTTCTTCTTCTTCTCCTTCTTCTTCTTCTCCTTCTCCTTCTCCTTCTCCTTCTCCTTCTCCTTCTCCTTCTCCTTCTCCTTCTCCTTCTCCTTCTCCTTCTCC
>NW_020454228.1:1860085-1867784 GCF_003342845.1 Nothoprocta perdicaria
CTTTTCCTTTTCCTTTTCCTTTTCCTTTTCCTTTTCCTTTTCCTTTTCCTTTTCCTTTTCCTTTTCCTTTTCCTTTTCCTTTTCCTTTTCCTTTTTTTCCTTTTCCTTACTATAGTGATGTGTAAAAGACTTTACTACGAAAGACAAGCTTTTAAACACTCCATGAAATCCAGGACTCCACTTTACAGACTGATGGAAAAGTTGAGTTTGGAATGTATCTCTGGAGATATATTGTTATTGCTTAAAATATTATGCTTATCTTTAAAAGTGTTAAGCAGCATCTCTCCTAATATGCAAAATCTGGTGGCTTTCCTGAAATATAACAGTAGAAAAAAAAAATCCCTCTGAGGGATGTGTCCACTGGAGGTCCCAGTTCCATAAGCCTGTGAAGCCCTCATATGTAGGCAGTGCTCCCTGGGTCATGCATTGCATTGCATTAGAAAGCAATGCATCTCAGCTCATTTGCTCTTCAACAGCTTTTGTTTCTTGCTGCTCTGGTGCCTGATGGATCATGAGACAAAGCAAGTTCATGTTTGCTCAGGATGTATTGCCAATATATTATGTACAGAGGAATTAGTGGTGCATCAAGCAAATGTTTCACAGAACTGATCACAGTGATTCCTCCCTCTTGCTCTCTGGAGTGGTACGTGTTCATTTATAGTGATTAGCTGGGTACATCAAGTTATTTTTCTCAGACACATAACTTCTCTGAATTTATAAACTTTGAGTTACGCTAACTGCTATATTGCTCACAAAACAGGTCTTATTTAAATTCTTCACAGAGAATTCTTTTTTTTTTTTTTTTTTTTTAACATTTCCCCCGTAGTTTTAAAATACTAGCAAAACCTTTGTTACTTGGCAGCTGCCTGTGCTCCAAGATCTTAGAATCACAGAATTATTAAGATTGGAAGGAAACTTTGGAGGTCATCTTCTAGCAATATGTTGCAGGGCACTGATCTCACTACGTTGCAGACCACTGGAGCATCCCACCAGTGACGCTGAGCACTGTAGAACCAGGCTACTAGTCCTACTCTTTTTTTCTCCACCCTTCAATTTATCATTAATCAAATTAGCAGATCAAGTTGAAAAAATAGTGCCTTTAGGACCTTTGGACCTCTAATACCTTCCTGGAGAGGGGTAGTGGGTGCTGTTTTGCTGACTGTCTGTTAATTTGTTTTTCATTAGATTTGGTCTCTTTGCTTTTTTTTTTTCTTTGCTTTTTTTTTTCTCCTGAGTATGCACATCCCTGTAAAAAAAATAGCCAGTTCAGTTTCCCCTTCCGTAAGGTTTAATTTCCATGCAGGCATGGATGTGATGTGCATCTTGCTGATATCAAGCTCCTGTTGTTTCAACAATCCAACTTCAAAGCCAAGCTGAACTGCTTCATATTTCTATCCTGAATGTGTTTTCCTCCTCCCATGACTAGTGACTTAGCATCATAATTAACATATGAATACTAAAATGATACTTAGATTTGACATGAAAGTTTTATATGGATGCGTGTAGGACATTGAAATAGCACAAGTAAAAAGCTGCAGATAAGCTATCTCAAATAAATGTCTGTAAGTCCAGGACTATTGTGATATTAAATAAGCAGAATAATATGGTTCACTATAAACCTGGAAATATTGTGTGTTTTTAAATTATTTTATTGCTGATATTTCTCATATCTGATTTCTTGTGTGGATTGCTTACCATGAGTTCAAATGTACAAAACCTGAGCAGAGCATTAACAAATTTTAGAATTATCTTCTATAAAAGAACTTTTCCACAGGCTTCATTGACTGGAGGCCAAAAAACCTACAAGTGAAATATTGCACGTGCCATAAGAAATATAGGAAACTTTCCTTTTTTTCTCATGACTATCTGATAATCAGAAAAACAAATGGAAAATTCAGATAACCTCTGAAGGACAGACTTTGTCCTAAAATCAAGACTGTGCGTTTGATAAGACTACTGAAGATCTTTCCTATAAAAGGCTCCTCTTGTGTCTTGTTTAGACATCTCTTCTGCAGCACTTCTCTTTTAACTTGATGGACTGAGATATTTTCGATTGAATATAAAGCCAACTGTTTATTCTACAAATTCTTCACAATATTTAATCTGTGCTAGTGGTAGGAGCAAAGAGGAACAGTTTCCATCACATTTTTGTTTGTTTTCATTTTTGAAGAACAATGGAAAGAAAATTACATATTCAGAACCTCTTATGAGAAAGAAAGAAAGCTGTATCTGTCTACATAAATATACACCTACGCACATAGACAGAAACAACTGCACCAGACTTGTGGCAATTTGAAATGGAAATAAGGTGTTTTTGTTTGTTTTCTACCAGCTACTGAGTCTAAATCTTGCTCACACATTATTCTCCTGTCACTTCTTTGCATGTAGGACTGTTCAGGAGCCCTTGGAGTGTTTGGCTGGTCCTGCTGCAAGGCTGCTGCTCCTCTAGAAAGATGGCTTTGCCAACCAGGGCAAGGCTGAGCTGGAAATTTGGAGAAAGAAAGGTTATATGCAAGGAGGCAGGTCTTCTGGATGCAAGCCGGGTGTGCATGTATAGGATGAAGTATTTGCTGTCTGGAATTCAGTGTATTTTCCTAGCCTAGAAAGCTGCTTATAATCTACTCCTGACCCAATGGACTGTGTTTAAGATACATCTGCCATGTTTGTTTGTTTGTTTGACCACTAAACCTGTTGGATCAAATGCACATCTGCAATAAGCTAGAGTGAATCTTTTTGCATTTCTGGTCCTATATGTCCTTTTTGTTACAGCAACTTTGCCCTTTGCTTCCAAATGCACCTTTATTTTGGTGGGTATGTTTCTACTTCAATACCAACAGTGAACCAGTGAGCTGATTTCTTTTTCTTCTGCGTAGACTTGAGAGATTTCATTTTCTAACACAGGAGCTCTTTCACATCATAAAACAAGAAAAAAAAAATGTGGAGGTGGCTGACAGAAAGTCTAACTGACAAAATGCAAAAGGGAAACGAAAATAAAAAAAAACAAATATATCTTCCACTGGTGGGTAAGCAAATCCCAGGTTTCACAAGGGAAGTTTATTAAGGAACAAATTTAGACCCCATGGAAGGCTATGGAAAGACTGCTACTAACTCTGTGGTCTTTGGTCAGATTTTAAACTCTTAAACACTCAGAAGACTGTCAGCTCCCTGTCACATCAAAATGTACTGAAAAAATCTATGAGAATAGTAGAAAATACTTCAAAGGAAATATGCACAGCATCCCATAGGAAAAAGTGTGTTATAAATGTGAATGTTCAATTTGATTTACTCCTCTTTTGGATATTAGAAATTAATTGTAGCTGAAGACCACAGCTAGAACATGCAAGTATGGAAAAAGCACCCTTAGTGGTCTCCTTGTCCTCGGGCTGCTTGTATATATTGCATTAAGATTTGCATTAAGATTTTATATATCGCATTAAGATACAGGTATGACTTCATGCACAAGGTGGAGAGAAGGCCTGTGATTCTGTTGTGCTTTTCTTTCTCCTAAAGGAAGGAGGCTTAATTTAGGATGTCAAGCATCAATTCCACTGAAAGAAAAACAATCATAAAAATGTCGGAAGTCATCTTCTCTTACCTTGTGGACACTATTCTATTGAAACACTTAAATATGGAAGAACTTCTAGTTTATTTGTATTGCTTGGACACACTCACATGGCTTCCGATAAAGGCCATGGTGTCCCTCGACAGCTCTGCACCAAAAACAGTAAGATGCACTGCAAGTTACATGTGCAATAGACCCTGTAGAGATTAAATGAATAATGGCACAGGTTCCTTGCACTAATGTAGATGAACAGACAACCCTTCCAGAAATTCAGCAAAACAAAGCACTATATCACATGGACATTGCTTTTTTTTTTTTTTTTTTTTTTTTTTTTTTTTTTTTCACATTTTCATAAACAGGTGCAAAAGAAATAGGAAAATCTTGTGTGCAAATAATTCACCCTCTGCCATGTGCAAAGCCTGTTGAATGACAAGGTATCACAGAAAGTTATCAAGGTGAACCTATCTCTTCTCTGAAGAGCTCTCAAGCAGGAAGAGTTTAAAGGCATGTTCATATTTCATTCAGCAAAACAAAGGATGAGAGAGAATATTCATATACACATCAAGGAGGGAAAAGGACTGCTTAGAGTAAAAGCTGAAGAGAGGTGAATAAAGTCTGTCTGGAAATTTGAGAGTTATAGCCCTCCTGTTCTGGAATAGCCTTAAATCAATGGTGCTAAAGCTTGACTGTTTTTCAGGGAAAAAAATGATTGTTAGAAGCAAGTTACAAAGTGACTGATAAAACTTCAGGGCATAGATGATCTCTTTTACTCCTGTGTTCAAAACTCAGGAAGAATTCATCCTGACTTGCATAATCGACTGGGCTGCAGAAAGCGCTTGGCTTCCATGGTAAGCTTCCACCATCTGCTAAAATGTCCTCCCTGTCGGATCCGTGCTGTGCCCCAACTCCAAGACTACTGCAAATGAACACTGGTGATCATAATGGTTTTTCAAAGTAAATATGTTGGAAATAAATTGCTCTTGCACAGTCTAGTTGATCAGGGATAGTACGTCCAGTCTGTATGAATTTTCATGCTTAACTAGAGGTGTTGCATACTATGGTAAATATTAGTAATTTTGAACAATTATATTTTAGATTTTTCCCCTAAGTATACCCTCTAGTAATTCAGAACATCAAATAACTCCTAGATACTACTAAAGTACAAATTAATAATAATGAGGAATAGCTACAGTTCCTGATCAGCTTAGAAAACTTAATATATTAATATTTGATTAAAGTTCTTGATTTTCTTGGAGGAAAAATTATTAAATCCATCATAAAGATATTCAATATCAAAGTTTCATGACTAAAAAATCTTTCTTCACATCTCAAAACAAAAAACAATAATCCAAAACATTCATGGCATAGTTATGCAATATATTAGGAATAGTTAAGAATAGACATTCTTGGGAAGGGCAATATATGTTGAACAGTGCTATCAGTTGACCAAAGAGTCTGTAAAATTTCTAAGATGCCAGAGGTCCTCTTGAAGAGCAGCTGGCTTGCGCTGGCGCACAGTGCAAGTAAATTACTGAGGTTCTGAATGTCATTCTTTTCAGAAAACTCCATACAAAGCAGGGGAAAGTAGTAATAAAAGGCAAACACAAGGAGAAGTCTTTTGACATGGAGATTCTTGCTTTTAGAAACAGCCAAATGCAGTTGTGATATAAAGAACTAAAAGTAACTTTAAGAAAGGGTGACTTTCTTAAAGCAGGAGAACTTCCGATTATAATTTTGTTTTTTTAATTAAACCGGAAGCAAGCAAAAATTTAAAAAAATATTTTTCAGGCATTCTAATCTCAGTTATTACAATTTGCATGGTTTGGATGGATAAAGCAAAAAATCTTTATTCGTCATCAATGTTTGTGCATGAGAAGTTCTGTAACCTTCTTCCTAACGACCACAGAGATGTAAAATGACTTATTGTCTCTGGATCTTTAAAATATTAGTACTGCAGAGAAGTCAATAAAAGGCTCTGTGTTAAAAATTTATATGAAGATAATTAAAACTGCAGTTCTTCCCTCTTATGAAAATACAGACAAAATTAAATTATTAAACAAAAGTCATGCATAAACAGGCCCAACACTGAATGAAGTGATCGGTACATATTGCAAACCAAATAGGAGTGGGTGGTATCTACCAGACAGGTTCCCAAATCTGAATTCCCTTCCAGGCTTCCTGAACTGTATGGGGAGTACCCTCATTTTAAAACTGGAACTTAACGTATAACTTTCAAGTTATCACTTTTTGAAAGTGTATCTTGAGTATTCAAAGGCATTTTTCTCTGCAAACCAGCTTATAAAGCATTGGTATGCTAGGCACACTTCATGTTGTCCTTATCTTTATTTAAACAAATTCCCAGATTTGGCGCTCTGAAGTATCAAGCTCAAATCTTCTCAACTGAGCCACACCAAAAAAGAGCTTTTTTTGATACAAACAGTATCAATTGTAGCAAACACAGAAGGAAAAAATACCTCATTAGTAAATATTTGTAACTATATAGCAAGGATTTTTTGCCAAGTTCTTCATACATCTCTAGGTGCGCTTTTACCAGAAGAGCCCACTTTAGTTAAAACTAACTAAAGAAATAAATCCTGTAAAGAAAATTGATTTGTTATATATAGTCATATTTGGAAAAAAAAAAATGAGAGACACTGAATATAAATAGGCCCCACTCAACAATAAAATTACTAATTAATAAGCTGTATATTGACTTGGTCAGGAGCCACAATATCTCAACAGACCAGAGAGTAGAACCTCTTGGGGTTTGATAGAGGAAACTTCCAAGTCCTGCATTTTCAGAAGGAGGACAACCATACAGCAGTACTGATTCATCTGATGGAGAGCAGGTCTGCAGAGAAGGACCTGGGGGTCTGGTGAACAACAAGTTGTGGAGGTCTGATGGACAACAAGCAATGTGCCATCTGGCAAGGAAGGTCAGTGGTATCCTGCATTAGGATGAGAGTTGCTAGCAGATTGAGGGAGAGGATTCTCCTCCTCTCTCACCCTTGGTGCGCCCACATCTGGAGGCCTGTGTCCAGGTCTTGCCTCCCCAGTACAAGAGAAATATGGAGCTTTTGGAGTGAATATGGTGGAAGGCTGCTATGATGATGAAGGAAGTGGGGCATCTCCCATGTGAGGAAAGAGGTGGGACAGTTTGGCCTGGAGAAGAGAAAGCTCTGGGATATCTGATGAATGTGTAAAAGCATCTGAAGGGGGTATTTAAAAAGGATGGGGCTAGACTCAGTGGTGCCCAATTATAGGACAAGAGACAATGGACTGAAACACAGGCAGAGGAAACAAATTGTTGTTGTGAGGCTGACAGAGCACAGAGACAGATTGCTTGTGGAGCCTCCTTTTCCAGAGATATTCATAAGCTGTCTGGACAGGGTCCTGCACAATGACTTAAGCAGAGGATTTGGACAAGATGATCTCCAGAGGTCTCTTCCAACCCTGACCATTCTGAGATACTGGGTGGTTTTGCATTTTTCTTCCCCTGAGTGTCAGAACAGGACAAAAGTGAGTCTTTCCTGGAAAAAGCTGGACTTTCTTGTCTGACACAAACTATATCTTTTATGCCTCTTATTTTGTTATATAAGGAGCAAATTATTACCATATTTAAGCAAATGTCAGCAGCTATTATGCTGTGAAGTTTCTCCTGGAAATGCTGGATGAACCATTTAATGCTTTCTAGGAAGAAGACAATTACGCAAGACACACAACAATAAAAGCACCAGAAATAGTTTTGTTTCAGATTCAGATGTTAATGCTCTGTTGTTTACTAAATTCTAAATAAAAGAGAGGCCTTGCTGTGCTATGGGTTGTATAAATATCCAGCAAGTATTTGACATAGGACAAAAAACTTTTCATGTTCTTTGCTAACAGAGGAAAAAAAAATCAAATGACTATATGGTAAGATGAAACCTCCATAATATATCTATTGAAAAACTCAGGCCTAGATTTGAATCTTGGACCAGCCTGTCTTTACTCTCCAGACTGAAATGCTGAAAGGTGCATTATCAAATTCTCTCTGAAATGTTTTGGGGAGATTTAGTTCTGAAACCTTTAAGACAGTAATAACAAGCTTGACAAAAACAAACAGAAGTTAAAAAAAAAAAAAAAAAAAGAAGTTCTCCA